>NC_135498.1:33048822-33323822 GCF_052857255.1 Amblyomma americanum | reverse complement strand
GAATTGATTTCGACTATACAAGGTCCTTTAAATTTCTCCGAGATCTGGCAACACGGACATTACGATCCGCGTCCCATCGAAGTGAAGCCACTGCTCTCGGTAATCGAAGCCGCCAGCTGGTGCTCACAGTCTGATAAAATGACTGACAAGAAACCCCCCCCCCCCCCCTCCCTCCCACATCGGACTGCTACTCTGGGGCATCCTTCTGAAAGTTCAGCATGTGTTGTACAATATTTTGTGCAATAAAACGCCCTTTTGACTTCGGAGCACTGCATTCACGACTGTAGAATAGCCTTTATTGTATGAAGTCATGAAACAGTAGAATGACAATTATGCAGGCTGTGCGAGTTGCTGTGAAGACAAGCGCCCTCGTTTTTTTTCGTAAGCGATGTCTAAAAATTCCGTATACTTGATATTTTGACATTAAAAAGACCAATTTTGACCTCAAGAACAACAAGAAGTTCATAAAGAAGAGCATGCGAAAGCATTTAGGCTTCCTGCTATAGTGTCTAACGTTCTTGCAATTTTCCCGCCAAATATCCGGTAGGAACCGGTTCCATTGCCCTCATATGGTATGCATGAGTCATAATCTTCTAGTATGCTCCAGTTCCTTTCATTGGAATATCATATGAAATTATACTAATCCCCGCTAACCCACCTTAATCCAGTGTTTGGGCTGGGCCTACTTCCAAATTTATTGGAGTCCTCAGATTTTTATACTTGGCGTTGCCCTGTGATAGGTCCACTGCTCGTCACGTGTCGTTAATGACGTCACGACCCTCTCAATCGTTTCTTATGGTCAATTCCTCTGGTGGATCCGAAGCGAGGCTCTGGAATCGCAGAAGAGCGCCCCAAACCGCCTCGGAGCACAGCGACAGTTGTCGACCAGCGGAACATGAATAGCGCGCAGCGGAAGTACTGGTTCCGGAAGTTGAGGTCTGGCAATTCTGGCGCCAAAATACGCGTAAGCAGACGACGAGAGGCAGGCACTTATTTCGCGATGGAACCTACAAGTCGCTTTTTTCATGCTACGCCTGAGGTGCACCGCATTTTGGTGAACCTAGTGGGCAATAAGGAGCACAGTTATGCTCTAGGTAAGTTCATAAATGAATATATATCGCATGCCTGCAGAGTGCTTACGGGGCAATTTACAACGAGGCAATTACCCTTTTATTTATATTTTATTTATTTATACACAGTACCTACAGCGCCCTCATTGGGGCATTATTGTAGGGGGGAAACATCATAAATAAGAACAAACATCTAGTACATAATAAATTAGGCAAATGATGCGGTCTTCACAGAAAATACAATAATCCCATGCACACGGAAGCAAAAACAAACAAACAAACAAACAAACAAACAAAATAAAAACCATTGTAGAAAGGCAAACATACCCGAAACACACACATACACACACAAAAAAAGATACATTTTAAAATACAGCACTGCTTAAAACATAATACACTCGGACAAGAATTATTGCACTTATATTGACAGGTGGCTTTGCAAATCGGTCAGAAACGATGTAGGAGGAGCGGTAGCGACCCGCGAAGGGAGACAGTTCCAATCATGCACTGTTCGTGGGAAAAAACTATATTTGAATACGTTTATACGGCAATTGTACTCGCGCACCTTAAGTGGGTGGTCAGTGCGGGCGGAAATGTAGCTGGGTTCACTAATGTATTTCTCTTTTGGAATTCCAGTTTTATTATTAAGCACATTATAAAAGAAAGAGAGTCTCAAATATCTGCGCCTGTTTTCAAGTAATGGCCATCCCAACTTCTCGCGCAAACCAGAAGAACTTTTTTGGAAATTGTAATCGGCGGACACAAACCTAGCAGCCCGTTTCTGGACGCGCTCCAGCTCCTCAATATTCAGTTTTGTATGCGGGTCCCAAACCGCGGAAGCATACTCAAGTATCGGACGTACAGTAGACATGTATAATGTCTCCTTCAGCGTAAGGGGAGCGTCCTTAATGTTACGTCTGAGAAAGTTTAATGTGCGACTGGCTTTAGCAGATATGTAATTTACGTGTGTATTCCATGATAGGTAAGTAGAAAAAAAGACTCCCAAGTACGCAGGGGTTTCTGCGAAATGTTCCTCGAAAAATGCTTCGCAGAGGTACTTTTCGGTGTCGCTGCTGTCTGAGTGCGCGGACTCAGATTCCGACGAGCTCTCATCAGACAACGCAAGAGCTGTTGCTATTCCATACGATGCCATAATTGAGAGTTGTAACCGCTATGATGCGGGTGACGAAGACGACATACGCACGCAAAACGCTCGCGTGCGAAACAGCGCTCAGTGTCCCCCGCTGACATTCCTGCACGCGCTAAAAATAACCAAAAATCACATGTGTGTTTCGGAAGTGACGACATCGCCGACTGCAAGTTCCGGTGAGATTCGTCGCTGGTCGGCGGATCAACTTAGTGCGCTCCGTATGGAACTGAGTTGCTCCAAACGACCAGCGGAATTCGCGCGGTCGGTCCAGGTCGACCAGTGGAACTCGAATTCGTCGTCGCGGAGCAAGAAAAGCTGCTCCAGCACGACCAGTGGAAATCGCCATTAGATTGGGGGCGTCCTCATACTTCTACTGGCGCTGAGGTGCAGCGGTTATGAGACTCGCCCCTGCCCTGGCAGGTGGGTGTGGTTGAAAATGCCTCCTGCAGGGGCTCGTGAGACCCACGTTGTGCAGTGCTACGGTGGTCAGGTGGCAACTGCATTGAATTTTGCAGCGGTAGGCAGGTTGGGATGACGTCACAAGTGCTCGTGTTGAATCTGACAAGAAGTTCGGGGAAATTTCACCACGGCTATTAAGGTGTTCTGCTTACCGAGAATACAAGTGAAAACGTTTATTTGGAAACGGCGTGCAGTGGAATTGTTTTTTAAGGCAGTAACTTGTGTACGAAATGTACAATCAAGGATATTAATGTCGAAATACCCTGCACGTAAGCGTCTGCAGCAACACTGATCATCATTTGTGCAGTGATTATGTGGGCCGTCCTTGTTACTGTCGAACACTGGTCAAGTCCGACTGTCACGTGACCGAGCTGTAACGACAGAAATGCTACTATGAATATACATCGCACTGACAGTTACGTCTCATACTGCTGGCTCAAAACGTACCTGCGAAATTTCCTTAGGCACTATGGGGAAAACAAGTTTTTGTTTTCCCCACAGTGCCTAAGGAATAGAAGCCGCCGCGGTGGCTCAGTGGTTAGGGCGCTCGGCTACTGATCCGGAGTTCCCGGGTTCGAACCCGACCGCGGCGGCTGCGTTTCGATGGAGGCGAAACGCTAAGGCGCCCGTGTGCTGTGCGATGTCAGTGCACGTTAAAGATCCCCAGGTGGTCGAAATTATTCCGGAGCACTCACTACGACTCCTCTTTCTTCCTTTCACTCCCTCCTTTATCCCTTCCCTTACGGCGCGGTTCAGGTGTCCAACCATATATGAGACAGATACTGCGCCATTTCCTTTCCCCCAAAACAAATTATTATTATTATTATTATTATTATTATTATTATTATTATTATTATTATTATTATTATTATTATTATTATTATCATTATTATTATAAGAAATCTTGCAGCCGCAGGCTATGGTACTGACGTTCAGTTAGTTTAATTAGCAATATTAGCGCAGATCATGGCCTTACAATCTTGTTCATCGTAAACGGCGTATCTTCAGACGCTGCCGCCATATATTCACTACGCACGCGCGTACGCAACACGCGCAACTTGAGTGACAGCTTTGGCAGACGGAACAGGCGGAGTCAGTCACCTTCACAAACATTACGCCACATCGCAAGGCTGACGCTCTGAGTCACGCCTTATATAATGCGAACAAAACAGCGAAAAGAACAGCCCTGCGCTCTCCATGGTCTGTGTACTACATAAGATGATGTAATGAAATCGAAGCCAACTTTTCTTTCTAGCGGCTGCTTGAGATCATCCCGTAAGCCTACTTGCGCAAGAATGACATGGGCGTTGATAGCCTGGGACCGTGCAGGCATAGTGAGTAACTGCACAAACCTAAGCTTTTTGCAGTTTGCTCTTATAGTGCCTCACAAGGCGATGCTGGGCGTACAGCTCGAATTTGACGCCTATAAGAGCCAAATGTTTGAACTTAATACCTGCGATTCGAGCTAGCCGTTGAGCCACTACGATGGACGGATGGACGGAAGACAGGAGCGTCCCCTTTGAAACAGGGTGGCGTTATGCTCGGCTTTTTTTCTTTATTTTTTTTTAACTGTGTTATAGACATGATCTTTAAGATCGCCATTTTCTTTAAATACGTTTTCAGTCCTGCACCTCTAACCTAGTGTCACTTCTCTGCATTTGAGCCACCAATCTTCCAATCGCTTTTTGCTAACTTCCACCGCAGATTTAGGTACAGGACCATTGTTATCTCTAACCCTAGGGCCTCAGGGAGAGTGACTATGCCTGCATCGACATCCGGATGGATACCATCACATTCGAGTGGGAGGTGTTCACTCGTTTCTACAGATTTACCGCACACAGCACATGTATCATCTTCGTTAACTTGCGCGTTCTATGTATGTATGTATGTATGTATGTATGTATGTATGTATGTATGTATGTATGTATGTATGTATGTATGTATGTATGTATGTATGTATGTATGTATGTATGTATGTATGTATGTATGTATGTATGTATGTATGTATGTATGTATGTATGTATGGATGGATGGATGGATGGATGGATGGATGGATGGATGGATGGATGGATGGATGGATGGATGGATGGATGGATGGATGGATGGATGGATGGATGGATGGATGGATGGATGGATGGATGGATGGATGGATGGATGGATAAGGCTGAACCCTTCAAATCAGGCGGTTGTTCAAGCCACTTAGCCATGACTCGTGAAATTTTACTCTTGTTTTAATTTTAGCCACCAATCAGATAACCTTCGCTTGATTACTTCTACCCGCTTAAAATCTACTTCTTTTTCGCTGTCCTTAAACCCCAATGCTTTGAATAAATCAGCCACACTGCTTTCCATCAACAGACTACAGAGCCAAGGGCGGCGACAGACGGAACTACGACGAAAAAAGTAGCCATGTATATGTATTGACAATCTTATTAAGTTACGCTTGCTAAAACATTTCCACTGAAAAAGTCGACTCCGCAGGGTGTAGAAACGCGTTAGCTATCTCAACCTGATCGGTTTTGCATTATCTCCCCCTGATTCGCCCAGGGGCAAAGAGTGATGTAAGTTCCTGTATCACTCTGGACTGTACGGGCGTGAAAAGAAACACCCGACAGGGGAAAAGAAGTGCGTTGCACCAGTTTAATGGAGGAAAATGCAGCTTCTTCGGTTCACGTTACCGAGCAGTCGTTGCGCCTCAAACGCAGCCGGACACCAGGGTTGAATTACTGATGACCTCTGCAGTGCAATGTTCTGAAGGTTGCATCGGTTCCTGAACTTGGGGGGACGGGGTTGGGTATGGTAAGCACGGTAGCCCGGCATCTTAAGTGGCCGATACACAGCGTTACACAGCCGATGTCACCGGACAGAGGGAACAGGTCGTCAGTGTACTCCTCTTCGGTTGTGAGGAGCCGTCTCTCATCGCCGGCGCCGTCGCCAATAAAACTGTGGCGCTGATAGGCGCGATTCCAGCACGGGGCATGGTGCCAGTAGTTCGCTGGGTTCCACGGCAGTCTCCTTCTTTCATCGATTTTTTTCTCAGGACACGCACTCCGGAATTACTTTTCCGGTTTGCTTCGGGGAACGCTTGTTGGCTAGATATGTGGAAGAGGTGAGGGCATGTCAGCTGGTTTCGCGTAAAGCTCGATCCTAGTCGGCGGAAAGGTTAAGACGAAATTTGTTTAACGTACAAGCGTTAAAACTAGTCCCAGCTATCGTACGCGCATGTTTTTTTGCGTTGTGATTTTGGTGTTTTTCTTTGTTTTCTGTTGTTCGTCCTTTACAGTCTCCTTTCACTGGCTTGTTATCGTTTTGAACGACGTTTTTCTCATGGCAGCTCGTGCCGGCCGAAGTTAAATCTCGGTAGGCTGTCCTCGCAGGCGCTAACCTCTCTTTAGATGGCGTTTGAGACAGGAGAGGCTGGGGAAAAAAAGAATTATAGGTTGACGTCACAAAAGCGAACTCCCGACCACTGATACCAGTTGGTCTTGTATAGGAAGGGTCGCTAATGTTAAATTATAGTACCTAAATGATAAAAGACAACTGTCACTTGAGTTTCGCACGACGAATTTAGGGCCCACACAGAACTTACAGGAAAGTTGAGGTTCTTTAGCAGCTCCCATCGTTAAAAGGCGGCACTCCAGTTTTTGCTCCAAATGATCCAGTCGTATACGCGCTTCTTTTGTGCCATTTACACGAACGCGTGACAAGTATTGCCGTGGACATGAAGCAGCGTAGAGCGGTTATCGAAATCTGCGCTGTATTATGAGGCAGCTACCCCCCCCCCCCCCCCCCACCCCACCCCGTCTCGCGGTGCAGTGGTTAGGGCGCTCGGCTACTGATCCGGTCTACCCGGGTTCCAACCCGACCCCCGGAGGCCCCGTTTGGATGGAGGTGAAACGCAAAAGGCGCCTGTGTGCTGTGCGATGTCAGCGCACGTTAAAGATTCCAGTGATAGAAATTATTCCGGAGCCCTCCACTACGGCACCTCTTTCTTCCTTTCTTCTTTCACTCCCTCCTTTATCCCTTCCCTTACGGCGCGGTTCAGGTGTCCACCGAGATATGTGAGAAAAATACTGCGCAATTTCCTTTCCTGAAAACCAGTTTTCATTTTACTATGAGTCACGCAGGTAAAGAGTCATTAAGGTAAATGTAGATAGAATAGGTCGGTGCATAAGTCATAGAAAGTCTGTGCATGGAATAAGGTCTGTGAATAAGTCTGTGCCATGTTATGTGGAGCGTTTGGAAATGGTAGACATTGGGTGCATTGCATATAGATATTTTAAATAGGACGGGTTAGAGACAGCGGCATGGAGGTTACCTGACTTCTCTCCGGTTGGCTACGCCACGCTATGCCAAGCCATATTGGACAGATCAAGGGTAAGAAAGTGTCAAATAGAAATACGCGTGTGCACAGCAGTGACAAAAACATTTCGCCGTCTCATTCGGTCATAAATCATACTGATATATCGCCTTCGCGTTGCTCTTGTAATGCATTCCCATTTGACTCATGGCACGTGTCTTTCAGTATGTTGCTTCCTTCTGTGTATTCTTATCGATTCAATGTATTCACTTAATATGACCACGCTAAGCTGAAAACTGCAACGAATTCGTGATGCAGATGATCGAAGACCTACCAGTACAATTTATCACGGCTCCTTCGGGAGCAATAGCGGTAATAAGCAGGCCGCAGAGGGAAGGAAGGAATAACGGGTCGTCGCTGCGTGTTTATGAAATACGACGGCATCATCTTTTCCATGCTATTAACTGTCATGGCGATAGTCTCTGCTCTGTCTCTGCGATAGTCTCTGATAGTCTCTGCGGCTGCATGCGACACCGGAAGCACAGACACTATTATGTGACCAAACAGTTACAACGAGAAAAATGAAAACTGTATCTCATCAGCTGTTTAACGGCCGCAAGTTTTAGTGACATCTTCCCGCTGCTCATTATTCTTGGACAAATAAATTTTTCTTTTGTTTTTCATTGTCACTGCAATGTTTATAAGTTTGCTGTGTGCTGACGAGAAAAAAAAAGATTGTTCTGTTATATGTGACCTTTCAAGGCACCTGTAAGCTTTCTCATGGGAAGAGACTATTTGCTTTTCTTCGATGAAGGGACGAGCCGCTTGGACAAAATTGAGCTGTCAGTTTGAAGCATTGCCCGAGTAGCAAAAAAAATGCCTCTATGAAAATACTATCTCTCCCAACTTACCCTTCCTTCTTCTTTTCTTTCTCAGCTCCGACAGGAATAACGAAGATATCTGCTGTCGGGGGAGCCGAGCGTTTTAATTTTTCTTTGGAGTCGTAATTGTTTAACCAGCGGACGCCGAGGGGTCCGGAGGTGCTGGTGACAAAATTGCCGCGCCGCGCGGCGCGCACCCGCCAGAGTAGCCTCAGGCGGCGCCTCCGCTGGAGGCGCGCTTGCCCGATGCCCGCATGCCGGCGCCTCTGCAGCGGCGACTTCCGCCGATGCGCCGCTGGGCAGACGGAGTGGGCGCGACACCGAGCAGCAGCAGCAGCAGCAGCCCGGCGCGCGCGCACTGAAGGTTGAATAACCCGAACAGCAGCAGCAGGAGCAACGGCGGGAACGAGTCCTGCCGTGCAGAGTGCTGCCGCGGCCACCGATGTTGCTGTTGCTGCCTCGTGTGCCTCCGCCGGCGCCTCTGCGCGGCCTGGGGCGCGCCGCTGGAGGATGCCTTCATTCGCGGGCGCGCAGAGCGGTGGTTTTCGCCACGACGTTATTGCGCCGACGTCAGAGACAGATGGAGGGCTGGTGTGCTGGGAGAGTAGAAATGAGGGCGATCGCTTGTTTTATGCCGAAGGAGACCAATAAATGTTTCCCGAAGTGAGGGTCACTTGCTCCTAAGTGAGATTTATGGTGCGGAGTAGGGGAACTCACTATAGGGTGGAGAAATCCGAGGTAGGGTTCAGAACCCTGTGCTATGTGAAGGAACCCGGTTCAGTGTAAAGGTGCACAGTGCAATGCAAAGGTACTCATTGGAGAGAAAAGGACTTGTGGATCGAAAGAAACGCGAAGTAGGGTAAAGGAACTCTGTGCAGAATTGAGCAGGGTTGAGGATGAGGTGGGGGTGTAGATTGCTATGCAGTGTAGAGGAAGCCAATGCATGGTACTGGAGCGAAGCTCATATATCAGTCGAATGCGTTAAGGTACCGATAATTTAACGCAGTTGCGATTGTCGGTGCAGGTGCAGGCTACTTTTCAACAGCTCAAGTAGAAAGTGGTATCTTTCAAATACTGCACATATACGGCTTCGAGTACTTATTTACCGATGTTCAGCAATGACAAATCTACCAACAGTAATTTGGTCAATTCCAGACATCAATACTAAATGCGGTAGAACAGAATGCGCACATTCCAGAGCCTTTGATTCAATTAAATTTTGGTCTTTCGGCGTGGCAAATTAAACTTGAGACACGACCGATTTAATCAGATAAAGGAGTCATAGTGAGAAAGCAGTAATGAACAGAAGAGAGGAGCATACAAAAAAAAAGAAACCCGGGAGATTGTTTTTCTTTTTACTTGCTCCTTTTCATTTCAGTTCTGCTTTTTTTTTTGCTATTATGAATATTTTCCGATTCGTCCAACTCTGCCCTGTCTCTATAAACGAGGGCGGGTGTAAGATAGGGGAGGTGTAGTGTAAATATCTTTGACTGCTGACAGATATGGGTTAGATATTCATGCATCTGTACAGAAATTCTTCACCGCAATGTGGTACAAGCAGAGGTATTTCCTGGGTGCTCATAATTTCAGCAAGACTAGATCGACTGACTGCGGCGTGAAGTTTTTGCAATGAAAGCTCACTGCGGTGATGTTCTTTTAAAGTGGTTACGCCTATATACAATACCTACCGCAATCCTAGCATAACGTCACAAATTTCGCAACATCTCGCGCTGTTATCGAAATACGTGCTCTGATGAAGGTATCGTTCATATCGAAATATACTTATTCGGCTTCCTGATAACATGATTAATTACACCTGAGACAGCTTCGTGAGACAAGTGAAGGTCGATAATGCCTTGTGCGGACCAGTCTGAGTGCAGACTAGGAGTGCACAATCGTTCTAATTCTTTCTTAAATGGCGATATTAAAACAACGCAAAAAAAAAAATCCGTGGCCGATTTTTGCTTAACTGAGGACACGCTGAAAAATATGTTTCAATAGGTTAGTGGCTTATAATAACAGAGACTACACTCCCTGGAAACGGTGGTTTTGTCAGCTAGAAATACAGAACGAAAAACGAAAAACAGACGTCGCCACCACCGGAGATTTTCATACAACCATGTTTCATGCAAACTTCGATGACGTCAACGCTTTTCTTCTGCAGCGGATCTCTGAGACTAGTTCAACATCGCCCTTAATTTCCAAAAGACGATAATGAAGACATTTTCGATATTGACGTCGCTAGTTTTATTCGAAGGGCGAAAAGAATATGTCAATTTTTGGCTCATTATTCTCAGCTATAAATGCGACTTTTGCTACCGAACAAACATCAAGATAACGACAACGAGCCATGGACTCTATTATTACTGACGACGAAAATTGGATCGTGTTGACGCTGGAGGGGTGAATTCTTAGTGCCACGAGTGCGCGAGACAGGAGCAAAAAGCAATGCACTGACACATTCGGCCAGCCGAATCTTGCCCTTACCGAACATGTATTCCTGCACTGCTACTCAATAACAGGACTAAACTAAAAGTTATGGCCAAACAGCTGTGCTAACTTTGATGGGCGTAGATGTAGTAATTAAGATTCTAAACGGCAGAAAGGCATTCGGCTCACACCTTCCATAGAATTCTAAAGGCCGTTTCCAGGACGGCGAAGAGAGAGAGAGACATTTTAATGATTACAGGTGAGGTATGCCAGGTAGTTAACCTGGCATGCTACTCCAGATGAGGGTGGACGATTAGGGGGAAAAGGATGGAAAAGAGCATGAAGAAAAAAGAAAGGATCAAAGGCGAAGGGTGAAACCAAGCATACACAACTCTCGCGTACTCACAAACACACAGGATCATCAAAGGATGTTTATTAAACCCGTGTCTGTGAAATAAACTAGTAGGGCTTTTGTTCCATCTGCAGCCGAAGCCGCGTCACTCAAGATTTCGAAGACATGCTCCAAGCACAGGGCGCCATACTGGCGGCGTCCTAAAGTACTTAGCAATGCCTTGCGGTGTGTGTTGAAAATCTGGCACCAGCAGACCAAGTCTTCAAGATCTTCGCGAATGCCACTTGTCGTATACAGAGGGATGCTTGAGGCACCATTTTCGAATCAGTCAGTATTCTTACGGCAATATTAATAATACGGCAGTCGTAGGCAAAATTTGCTGATGTGCATGTGTGCTAGTGCATCCGTTGCTGAAATGTTCGTAAGAGGCAGAAAAAAGGTCCCGTGCAATTTGTACCAGTCGTGCCCCCAAGAAGCTATAATAAGGCACATTATAAAGAGCTACGCCTGCATTATTCAGTCTTGAGAAGAGCTCTCGAGTGATGTGCTGCAAAGCCAGCACAGTGACATCTGGCCGCAGCTCTTCCGTTCTAGAGTCTGTCCTTCCAGGTAAATGATGTGACATAGACTTACGCACCACTTAGGCACAAGTTCCTTACCCTGAATCCAGCCGCCAGGTCTTGTCTATAATGTTACCTTCGTTGCTTAGTGGGGCAGTACTCTGGCCGTAAAAGGCTAAGAAGCACTATACGCGTAGCCAAATTTGCCTGAAGTATGAAACCCAACGGACTTCTCACTAGACCGCGTATAGCATATAGTAGGAACCCTGGTAGTCCTGAGCTTCTGAGGGCTGAGGGCGAGAATTCGTCTCAACTTCTAAAAATTTGAGATTCTGGCACGCATAATTGATGGTCGAGAAGCAAACCCGGTGGCCACTACATTTTTTACAAATGCTGCACGTAGAGAAGCACGGCTCATTGTTTCTGGTATGGTGCGGTGCGCCACACCCTTACAAAAACTTTAGACAGTCTATAGACTATCCTTAAACTTCTATCTATAGTCTATAGACTTTCTATGGACGAACCCTAGAGAACACTCTACAGGCGATACAAATCCCATAGACAGTCTATAGACTATCTATAAATTTATGGCCATATACTTTTAGTAAAGTTTTGTCTATAGACAGTCTATATGCTATGAGTAGACAAAAATAAATACCTATAGGAAAGCAATAGAGTATATGAGAAGTCAACAGACTGTCTAAAGACCATTTTTATAAGGGCAGAACTGCACTGTAGGTTGCCGTACCAAGGCCTACGCTGATATGCGGTATGCACTAAGACAGGTCCCTACACTGCTCCGTGCCAGAACTCGCGGAATCCGTGCGAAGCGGTAACGGGCGATCTCGCAAGACACCGCGGGCACGAGAGAGCTTTCTCCCCGCTGCCGTGACAGCCTGCAGGAAGAGGGAACCAGTTGTTGCCCGACCGGCCGGTCGGTCGGCCGGCCGGCCGTGCCATTCTGCGGGCCTCAGCGCAAGCTATACCTCCAGTCTCTAGCGTGGGGTCGGACAAAGCGCGCGCGCTGCCTGCGCCGCTGCCAGCAAGAAGGCAAGAGAAAGAAGTACGACAGGCGAGGCGTTCCTCTTGCTCGCCGGTCGCGTAATAACAATCATACCGGCACCGTCGGCGCCCCCATAATAGTGATTTGAGTCCCTACGCGACGCCCCGACCGCCTCGTCCTCGTCGGGCGCGATCCGATGGAGCGGCGGCTTCGACGCCGACTGCGCTGTCGGCGCTCGCTGGCTGAACCGGCGGCGGGACGTCGCGGTCTGGCGGGCTGCACGCCAGACGCGGCCGAAATCGCCGGTAGACGCCAGAAACGGGAAAGAGACTGAAAAGCGCCAGAGAGAAGCGAAGGCTTCGTTTTGAGAAAGTGAAGGGTGGGCGGATAAAAGTAGCCAGACGCGGATTTCACTTTTTGGACTACGGAAAGGACAGTAACCTTCTCCGATCGAGTCCCGGGCGTGACCTCTCGCGATGCGGCGAGAGATCGTGGTTGGCAACCAGCTAGCCGAGGGGTATGCCGCGGTGATAAAAGTGCGTCGTGAATGAATTAAAGTGGGAGCGCGTGGTTATCCGAGTGAGAGCTTCAAGTTGTGCTTACAAAAAAAGAAAGATAAATCGCGTCGTGTTTGGCGCGTTGTGGTCGCTGCGCCACTGGACTCTGATAACAGTAGTGCTACTAGTAGTGATGGTATTAGTAGTAATGACCGTGGTAGTTTCAGTAGAAGCAGCAGCAGTACGGTAGTGGCATGGTGCACCTGGCAAACACGAACCTGACAAAATTTTCTATTGTGACTATGACAAAGTCAACAAACGCGAGCTGGCACAAGCATAGGAGGAAATTGTCTTAAGCAGCAGCTTTGTCTGGTTAGAGGACTTTATTGAAAGAAATAAGCAGGCCAACGAAAGTATGCAATTTACGTAGCGCAACTTAATTTAAGCAAACCGCGTTTCTGCATGCAATCATTCCCTTCATGAATATCGTCTTTTTTTCTCAAGGTCTCGCTGCTGTGCGCCCGCCAGAAGTCTGATTTTTTTCTTATTATTTTCGCAAGCTGCTTTATTCATTTTGTACGCACATAAGAGCGCACGCTTTGAATGTCCCGTGACAAGTAGCGCATCGTAACTAGTGTTTTCGCTCAAGACCTCTTTTTTTTTAGCGCTGTCGCCATCATCCGCGTCCGACACCTCGAAGGAATTTTTCGCCCACGCAAGGCAGCCAAGTGCCGTCTCCTTGTCGCCGCTACCGGTACACTAAAAGGACCTTCCACTCTAAATATTTCTGCCCGAGGCTCACCGGCGAGAAAAGTAGTTCTTCCGGCATACCACGTGTTTCTTTCCAGTTCACATGCTGCGGTTCGTGGCGAAAGTTAAAGAAGCCACGAAATTTTTTGGGCAACCGTTTATACGTCTCGAACGAGGCCTATTGGCCTAATAATTACGAAAATGAAGTCAGAACATCACTACTCGGCGTGAATAATTAATTATACACGGTATTTTACCGTCGGTTTCAGTCTCCGTCGGCGCCAATGCTGATGTGCACCTTGACGTCACGATCAACCGACCAACCTGGACTACCACATTCGTGATGGCGTCAGCGTCGCCGGCAAGCGCTGGTTGTTCCTGCGAACAACTACTGCATTCGGTGACGTCACAATGATGGGAACAAGTGCACCTCGACGTCACTTGATGAGGGTAGAAACGCTGAGCGGCTGCTCGGTCAACGTTCTAAATCATATTAAACTATATTAAACTATATTCCACTCAACGCCTCGGACTGAAACCTGCTAGAAGGCGTCTCGTTTCTCCCATGAAACAAATTATATCGTTTGTTTTTGTCCGAAAATTTGTGTTTTTACCGCTTTCAAGTCAATAGGCGCCCTTGTCTTTGGTCTTCCTATATTCTCTCTCTTTTTTTTTATTGTACCTGGCCCTTTATGATCTCGTAGGAGCAAAGGAGTGCCACATGAGGTCTGAAATTTTCGTGAGAGCTTGTGTGCCTCTAAAAACTGTTCATATTCCTTCGCTTTGGCTTTCCCTATTCGCATCTCATGTAATAGCTGACATCAAATATTTGAGCCCCATAGCACGATATATGTACGCGCACTTGTTCATATAGGATGAATCAAACGAAGCGGAACCCGCCGCGGTGGCTTAGTGGTTATGACGCTCGGCTCCTGAGCCCAAGGTAGCGGGTGCGAATCCCGCCTGCGGTGGTCCCATTTCTATAAAGGTGAAATGGGAAAACACCCATACCCTCTGCGACGTTAGTGCATGTTAAAGCCCAGGTGATCGAAATTGATCCGGAGCTTTCCACTATGCCAACTCTCATAGCCAATGCGCAGCCTTTGGATGTTAAACTTCACATACCATACATGTCATGCCAAAAGAAGCCCAAAACTCTCTCTCTCTTTTCAAGTTCGGCATAAATGGAAAGCGGTCGAGAACAGCTTTTCCGCAATGTCTCTTAGAGGTCAAACCAACCTGAAGGGAAACATGCATGCCATGTTTGTCTCGCTCAGCACCGCCGCGATGCAGGAATGAAATTTCAGAAAAGCGTCAACGTTCCATTTGCTCCACATCGACACCGGCACCTAACGCCGTGAATAAGACAGGGGGGCTCGATGGGACGTTCTCAAAAATGATGTAGCATTTTTGTTGCACTGTATGCGTCTCCTACTTACAAATTTAAGTGCATAAAATAATTTGTAGTCTCCTTCTTAGCAGCGTTCTTCACTTTACGTCTTATAAAAAACAGCAAAGAATGTACAGTCGTTGTGATCTAGTCAGTGTTGTATATATGTATTATCAGTATTTACTATTCGTGTTGTATCTTTATAAGGTGATATATTCACCCTTTCAATAACATGTCGAACAGTTGTGAGAACCAGCGCACTTATTGCGTCCCGCAGAGCCTAATAAAGTAGAAAGTAAGACAGGCGGGTCTGAATGACCTGAAAGTATACTGTTCGCCACTAGTTTTAGCAGCCCAAGTGAAAATATAGCGGTTATTTTCTCTCTGTATCTCTCTCTCGCATACCTGTTCTCCTTTCTTGCCGGCGTAAACACCTCTTGGAATCTCACCTCGCTCTGGGCACTTTCTTTACGCCACCCATCTACGCCTGTCTTCGTCGAGTAGCAAAACCAAAACTCCGAACATGACGCCCCGCGCCGGACGCCGCGGAAGGGCAACGCTCTTTCGTCGAACCGCAAATAACGGGTCCCACGGAGAAGAGCGCGAGACTGGAAGGCCGACAGTCAGGTAGGCATCACCCGCCATCGCCGAAGCTCACATTAAGACCAGAGGATGCTTCGCTAATGTCCTCTTCCCATCGTGCCACAGTCCCACCATGGCATCAAGCCGACTGGCACAGACCAGCACGGAAGCCCAGAGGGCCGCCAGCCCCGCTCAGTGCGTGTAGTACAAGACTCGGAAAGAGCGAAGAGAGGAGGGGGTTTTTCCCGCACAACACCCAGGCCATGCGGTGCGCCTCGCGCCGAAGCGCCTTCTTGCCTCGGCCCCGTTCAACGAACGACCTTCGAGAATTGGTGGCCAAGGTCGCGCCTACCTCTCCGGCGCCGCAGTCGTTGCGCTTGTTTGTGCGACGACCGGCGACTGTGCCACAGCGCTATTCTGTCTTCTTTCTTTCGATTCTATCTCGCCACGCACGCTGGCATGCACAGACGCACACACTCGCGCGCGCACAGTAGAAAGACACCACAGACATACGCACGCACACAGATAGGTAGGCATAAGGATGGCAGGGGCAGGCGACTGTGAAACAACCAGCGGAAGCCCCCCCCCCCTTCTTCCCCCCTCTCCCCCTCCCCTCCCGTCGAATTTCTACTCGCTACCCTGATGTAAGACACGAAAGAAAGGGAGAGAGTGAGAGAGATAGGCGCGACAGGGAACGCGATCGGTCCGACGCCGCCGCGTCGGTCTCGCCTACTCGTTCCAGGCGCCCAGCGGCTTTTGAACCCGGCTGTGTGGTGTCGAATGCGAGGAGGAGGCAGCTGGGCCAATTCTTCACGTTTGTCGTAAGAAGCACTGCTCAGGCTTCCTTACCTTATTTTTCTTCTTCTGTATCTTTCTCTTTTCTGAAATTCAGATCTCTCTCTCTCTCTCTCTATTTTTCTGAATCGCGCTTCTTTCCTTGCATTCACTCTTAGTCGTCCTTTATGCCCTCACCACACTCTTCTTTCTATTTGTTGCCTACCTTTGATATCACTCTTCTCCCTCTTCCTTTAAGTGTCTAAAGATTCCCCCTGTTTCCCCGGACGTCAAGGCGATAAAAATGCAGCCTTGATTCGGACGAAGGCAATTTAGCGGTTCCCGGTGGTTTTGAAGGTGTGAGGTCCACTTTCATCCTCACCTTGTCTTACTCGGGACGCTTTGTTTTCCCATTCAGGCGCCTACAATCCTCCTTATGGCCGCCAACTTCATCTACCGTTACTACGGGTACGTGACACGGCCGCAATTCAGGGCTTCTTCTCGTAGCCTCTTTTGCGAGCGTGCGTTCGATCATGTGAGTCGTGCCGCCCTGAAAAGGTTTTCTTTAAACTTGGTTCATTCCACCCGACTCGCAGGGGAACGAACGCTTTACCCAATGTCACATAAAAAGTTCAGCTGCCATCACAAGGAAACAGATGATGTGTCAGTAGGGATAAAGACGAGTGACGAGAATGATGCGTCTTTTGCTTCCGCGTGAGCATCGCACTAGGGGCTTAGCACGAACACACTTTGGATTATTTCGTTTCATGCATTATCTCGTACCTCCATAAATTGTATATCGTATTCTGAAGCCTTTCGTCTTGAAACATCTCTAAATACATTATGATGACGCTGAGAGCGGCGATGTAAGTTATCTGCAATAGTATACAAGCCTACTGATTATGTAGTATTATGCATCCGCTGTGCAATGTTACCTACTGTGCAGGCCAAATCCTGTTGGCGATTAATACAGGTTGTCGCATCCATTTGGTAGTTGCCTGCGGCATATAATTAAAGTAAGGAGTGTGGTGGAGCCTGCCACATAAACAATGAAGCGATGTTCACTACCCATAAAGATATGAATAAAGCACTCAGAAATGCAAGGAGAACTTTAAGTGGAAATGCGTGGAGTGCAGCGCAATTAACGCCCGGTTAATGCGCTTCGCCGCCTATCCTGACGGGAAACTTTCTGCAGCTGTGCAATATAAAATAAATTGTGGTATACCTTGTCGTCTAGAGCATGTCTAAATATAAAAAAGCACTGCAGGGAAGCAGTTCAGGAGAGCAAGCTGCCGGGCTAGTTGGTGATGCATGTGAACCTCGTGAACCTGTTTTTTGTGTTCCCTTACTCTGTCCGTCGTCCGGTTTTTTGCGCTTCCAAGTTTACAACTGCAGGAAAGATTTAGCACATTCGGTGACGCCTGATTGATGGTGGTATACGGCAGCTGTGCACGGGTATTGACCACGTCCAGCAATCTTGGACAACAATTTTGGATTTTGGAATATTGTAAGGTACCGTTGTGAAAATATATTAAAAAAATGGTCCGTTCTTCCGATGCGGAGCTAAATCTTTGTTTTAAAGTTTTCCCATCGCTCGGCTCGAGCAGTTAAGACTGCCATAGAAAACCAATGTGGAATGTTTTTGACCATAGCAAAAACGTTAATAGCAAAAACATTCAAGCCTGCCGACGGGAGATCTGCGTATATATTGATTGTAACAGTGAAATCTTACAACACGTAAAAAAATTTCGTTCATAGACTCTTTCCTGTTGAAAAGTGCTTTTGTCCAGAATAGTTGAGTGTGTGGCCTTAAAGGGCCATTGAGGACAACCATAAGTTGGCCTGTATTGATAGCGTACTGCGTTCCAATCACAAAGAAACCACTCTCACAAAAAACGGAACTTTTATAAGCTAGAAACGGCCAAAATACGAGATACAGGTGCCGCCGTCGCCGGCGGATTTCGCAACTAAAATGCGTTCGTCGACACCGTTTTTTCTTGCTCGTATCTCGGAGGCTACGCTACGGAGCTATTCATTTCAGTTCGTAGCTACACTGTCCTTTCCGCTAAGGACGTCACGAGTTCTCATCGACAGTCAGGAAGGTTTTTAAACCGAACTTTTTGTTCAATAAACGCGTCTTTGGCTGCCGAACAAACGCAAACGTGGCCAAGGAAAAGCCAGGCAATCAATTTTTACCGAGAACATTAATTGCATGGATTCGTCATCAGTGTCCCTTTAATTTGGCTGCTAAACGTGGCCTCAATTTCTCCCGTCTCGGCAGTTCGAGGTACACTACAAACAAGAATACGTCTATGTGGGAGTAAAAAAAAGGGAGTAAGCTGCCCTCTGATGCACTCCCTTTTACAAAATGGAGTGGGCTAGAGGACAGGTTACTCCCTTTTTACTCCTTTCTGTTTAGAGTGTAGGTGTCTCATTATAGTTAACATGCCTTTACTCTCTGAGCTATGGCCGAGCGAATGACGCTAGAAACTGTGGCAGCTGTGGCAACAACGCGGTCTGCAGATAGACGTGGAAGTGTTCTTTCAATTCTTCTTTAAAAAAAAATAAAATTCTGCGGTGTGTCAGGAGTGCGATAAAATTGTATACATTCTTCACCACTAATCGCTAAAGCTCTTTGTAAACATGCGCACAGACGCGCAGACATTGAGAGCATGAATACTGAACTTTCGCATGATTAAAAATTAGTCGACAGCGAGCGCACGTGTGCTTGTTGTTGTTGTTGTTGTTGTTACCATCATAAAATGTACTTTTCGTTCTGCGTATTCGTCTTCATCTTCCATTGCAATACCCGCCGCGGTGGCTCAGTGGTTAGGGCGCTCGACTACTGATCCGGAGTTCCCGGGTTCGAACCCGACCGCGGCGGCTGCGTTTTTATGGAAGAAAAACGCTAAGGCGCCCGCGTGCTGTGCGATGTCAGTGCACGTTAAAGATCCCCAGGTGGTCGAAATTATTCCGGAGCCCTCCACTACGGCACCTCTATCTTCCTTTCTTCTTTCACTCCCTCCTTTATCCCTTCCCTTACGGCGCGGTTCAGGTGTCCAACGATATATGAGACAGATTATTATTATTATTATTATTATTATTATTATTATTATTATTATTATTATTATTATTATTATTATTATTATTATTATTATTACTTCCATTGCAACAGCCTGAATGGCGAGGCACAGGACAGAGGACAGCACTTTGTTGCACATACCCTTCCTTCTGTGTCTCGTCAGTTGCGCTGCATGGAACATAGGAACCAACTAACCCAACAACTTCTCTTGTTGATGTTCGTGTTTCTGAGTGCTGCTTTCGCCCGTGAATTAATACCCATCAAAGCAGCCCATCAAGCATCGCATCGTAATCATTGCGATGATCGCAGTGACAGCTGTTCAGAACGAAGGCGAGGGTACGCGTCTGTGATCGATAGAAAAAAGCATAACTTTACCAGAAAAAGCACAAGTTATGCT
Organism: Amblyomma americanum; assembly: GCF_052857255.1. NCBI lineage: Eukaryota > Metazoa > Arthropoda > Arachnida > Ixodida > Ixodidae > Amblyomma > Amblyomma americanum. Next base: position 33,304,145 of record NC_135498.1, on the reverse strand, counting down.
GCTTTTGGCTAGCTGCTCCGTGAAAGGCTTCTTAGTTCACCTTTGTTATCCTCTCTTTAATTCTGCATTTATTTTCTGTAGTGTTAAGGTAATGTGCGCTGTGTTTAACCAAGCATTCCTAGGCCATTGTATACAGATGGTTGCAAAAAACAAGGCTTTCAAGCGCCGCTGCTATAACTCGCTAATATGTGCGCGATGGGGGCCATTTATACAAGTGGCTCATTACTCTTGCCAAAACAAAAAAAAAAGGGGGGGGGGGGGGAAGCGTGGTATAACGCTGGCGAAAGGGCAGTAACACAACAATAACACATTTCACAATCGCTGATACGTGACCGCTCCGAAAGAGGGACGGACTGGCCACCTTGACACGGGCATAGCAGAACGCCTTTGCAACCCTAATGTATAAACCCAGCGCTTCCGGTTTTTCCTTTCTGGGCTACTGTTTCCTTATTTCCTGTATAAAGCCAGTCCAGTTGTCTGGCACGTGAACGGCACCGCTCAAGCGCCTTTGCCCAGTGACCCTGTGCCTCCCATGTCGCGACCATATTATCTTCCCGAACATCGTCAGCGCCAGGAGCAGTCTGGCACCTTTCTTTTCGTCCGTGTCACGGCTGCGCGCGCACACAGATGACGACCACGATGACGACGAAAACCAAGGCAACAGCCAAGGCAACAGCGGCCGCGCATACGCGCGCGTGCTTCCATGCAGACGCGGACAGCGCCAGAAGTCACCCGGTATGTCGGCCAAGAGCTGCCGCGGACACAAAGGCCACGCTTTTACGGCACTCAGCAACTGCGGGACGACCGACGAGTGCCGGTTGACGTGCGCGCGATTCGCCCGCGCTTTGGGGAGGGAGCGCGGGAAATCGTCGCCGTGCCGAGTGGTCCGTGTCGAATCGTCCACGTAATCCCATGACCCCCCCAGCCAGCCAGGTACATCGCTGGCGTACCTGGGCGCTTATGCTTTCCGGGGACCGCCCTTGAACTGCGCAGTTTGTGCTGCTACTTCTTGTGTCGCTGCTTGTGTCGTGGCTTCTGTTAGCGCGGAGACTGTCCCTGGCATTCCTGGTCGGTGGCGACGATCAGGACTCTAGATGTGGGCCTGTGTGTGTATGTCAAGAGCGCTGATGACCCGATGGCGTGTGAGTCGCGTGCTTGGCCGCAGCCAGAGGGTCGGCCGCGGTAACCAGACACGTGTGTGCGTGCGTCTTTCTCACTACTGGAAGCGTGTGGTAGTCGCTGCACCTTTCCGTGCTGAGGGGAATATGCGGCGTGTTTTCAGTTGTTTCAGCCGAGAACACGCAAGGCGATAGGACGAGGCGAGGTGAAAGACTTTTCTGGAATGAAGTGCAGAGCAAAGGGATGGCCTGGGTGCGACAGAACTGAGTTCAGCTTGAAATGGGGAGAGAAGAAGAGAAAGATGTGAGACACAGAGAGAAAGAGAGAAACGTTTAACGGATAGAATGTATATGTGGGCCCTCATTCCAGGAGCCCATTGGCTTTTGCCGCCGCTTTTGCCCGGTTTATTAGCGAAACCTGGTCCTCCGAACGTGAGCTGGACAGCGCTGCCTCCCAGTTCTCGGTTGTTGGGTTACTGAATCTTGGTATAGCTGGGTTTTTCTGGCATGCCCATAGCACATGGTATAAGTCAGCCACTTCACTGCAGAAGACGCAGTGCGGATCATACGAGTTTGGAAACATGTGGCTGAATTTCACAGGATTTACATAAGTATTCGATTGCAATTTGCTTAAAATGACTCCTTGCTCCCTGTTTAGATTTTAGTGCGGTTCGGCGTATGCTTTCCTCGTTAATCTCAAATGTTGGAGTAAATTCCTGTAGCTTAATAGTGGTTCCTGCGAATGTTGGGGGACCCGGGGTACTAGCGCGCGGGTAGCGGCGTCAGCGCCTTCATCTCCAACAGCCCCAGACTGTCCTGGAATCCACATGACTGTGCATTTAAAGTCTGCATCTTCTTGAGCTCTGACCATTCTCTTTGCGTGTTTTAGCAATCCTTCCTCTTGTATAGTTACGACATGCAATCTGGGAGTCCGCAATAACACACGAGACCTTTCTGGAAACAATCGCCAAAGTAATTTCGGTGGGACAAACAGGACAACACGCATGGCTGTGCTTGAGAACTTAGGTGAGAATGGAACGAGAAGAAAGAGAAGAAAAAAAGGTTGGGCAGCCAAGGTAAAAAAAAAGAAAACGAAATGAAAAGTGTAAAAAGCAGATGGGGGTGTCGGGGCAAAGCCGCACACCATCTGTGGTTAGAAGGAGAACGGTGGTTTTCGCGAAGTGGCACATTCCAAAGGGAGGAGAAGTAGGAGGAACCCAAACAGCCCCTCCTGGTCCTCTCAGCCGGACTTCGTGGATAACGCGCGTGCCTACGTGACAGGGAACGCGTGTGGGTCTCCTGTCATTTTTCGGTGGAATGGTCAGGGCGAGTCAAACTCCGGATTTCCCGGTCTCGGTCACAGGCGTTGCCAGACACGAAGGAGCCTTTTCGGATGCCGATGGCAACTGTTTCTCGGACGTTTGAAGGCGGACTTGAAGGCAGCTGCGGTGCCGCTACAAAGAGACAAAAGAGAGAAATGCTGAAATATATAAATCACTTGTCTTTATTATTCGTTAACTGCATGCCTGAAGGTGCACTGTCAGCACAGGAACATGCTAGTTCCATCGAGCAGTTGAGTTGAGTGCTTACTGAAATCATTTTAATTGTTTTAGGCACTCAACAGTTTTTTACCATTACTGCAGTTATCCTCGCCTTGTGTTTATCTGCGCTTTCGGTCCGCATTTAAACGATTACTTGACCTTTATACCTGTTTGGTTTCGTTATGTGTAGTTTTCTTCTGATTGTACAGCTTTATTTGATGTTAATCGTGACATTTATTGCAGTTCAATCTGTTATTTACATTTGCTAGGTCTAGCTGCACAATCAGCTTGCAGTTTTTATCAGATTACATGTCTTCGTTTACAAAAATCTGAATGTGTTTATCACTGAACTTGCGCACTTAATATGCTTAATCAATTTAATATGCCTATTTGTGTATTACCCCCTCACACAGTGCCTCGCTGTGGGTTTGCGTTATGTGTGAATAAACTAAAATAGAAAATTCCTGTTTATGGACTTTCACTGGTGCAGAGAAGCGACACCAACAGCGTACCCCAAGGATCAAAATGTTTCTGAAATAAATCCGAAGCCCTCCATTTCAGCGTCCTTTATAGCTCGCATACTCATTCTCGACATTAAGTTCCCCACACAACGCCACAGCATATGTATCACACCCCGCCACACACCACCACACCATACATTACCACAATACGCGCCACACTACACAACAACGCACAACCCGGGCCCACACAACATCTTACCACACAGCACAGCACCGCACAACGCCACACCATACATTACCACACTACGCACCACATTACGCAACAGCGCACAACCCGGGCCCACACAACATCACACCACACAGCTCCGCACAGCGCCGCAACGCACATTACCACACGACACACTACACCACTCAAACACCACAGAGCACACCACACAGCACACTACGCCACACAATACTGCACCACACCCCACCACGTCCCACTACATTACACCACGCCACACACCGTGCCACCCAACACCACCAGACACCACATCATACCACACAATACCAAACCACATTACATCACACCAGTGCCATGCTGTGCCATACTATACCTTACCATACTACACAACGCTACCCCACAAAACACCACACCACGCCACACCCTATCATACAATTATATCGCAAACTTTGACAAACTCATTAGAAAGAACACAACACAGCCCGTCGCTGCTTCCTAAGCTGCTGCCTGTGTTAGTGCTACCACCTGTGTCGTATCGTGTTTGTTCCGGTGTCCTTTTCCTGGTTCGTAGTTAAAGAGCGCAGTAGTAAATTTCAGCAAGTGTCAGGCCCCTTCGTGAGTGCATATTTTTTCGCGAGCTACTCGTCGCCTACAACCTCTAATTCATACCCACATATGAATCTGTACGGCATGGCCGACCAAGGTTAAAGAACCCCGCGGTAAATACCTTTTCCAAACACATTCGAATGCTGTTTGAGAAGCGGACAAATGCGAATGAAAGCAACAGGATCTTCCCTGGAGACGCGAACCGTGCTAATGCGTTACCATCGATGATTCAGAGCTGCTACGTCTTCTGATACGTCAAGAAAAACTTACAACAGTGCTAACATAGCCTCGAGGAGCTAATGCAGACACGCGCAGCATGTGACCGTGACGCACGAACGAGCTTTCGAGGTCTGACGTCGCTTAAGCACCCTCAGGGCGCGAGAAATCCGCACATTGTTTCTTGAACGCTCGCCAGCGCACAATGAATCAGGAGCGCGGCATGCAGTTCACGAAAGCGCGCCAGGCAGCCGCTGCGTAAATCTATCTTTAGCTGAAGGCTGTTGCGCGTGCCTCTTCCGAAGAAGAAGAAGCGGTAGAAGCCGAGGGGGAGGTCAGAGTTTCGGCGGCGTATATTTTTCCTTCTTCTTCCTTTTCCACTTCTCTCCCGCTCACTCCCTCTCGCCACTTCCTAGCTTTCTCTTCCCTTGTCCTCTTTGACGTCATCAGCTATTACACCTCCATTCAGTGCCCTTTAGTGAGAGTCCTTTTCACACCTCTAGCTTCCCATACTAATTGGCTGTCATCGTGCGCGGGCCTATTCTTCTTATCGCTTATATGCCTTGCTTATTCCGCGGCGTGCATTCGAATGCTGAGGTCCTTTGGCGCCATTTTCAGCGAAAGCAGAGGCTGACGAGAGCGCTTCCGGTACTTCGCGGGAGCTGACCGTTTCCTTCATTCTTTGGCTTTTCTTTTCGCACTATTGGCTGCAAACACCGCGTGTGCTGTGGTCATCACCTCCGGAGTGTGTGCGCGTGCATTCGTGCTTACGAGACTTGGGGGAGCCGGAACGCACTGGCTTGCTTCTGGCCTAACCGGACTCTGTCGATTCGTTGTTGTTTTCTGTCGCGCTTTTTTATTTTTTGTATCTTAGGGGGCAAGGATGTGGTTGGCTGTGACGTAGGGAGCCGCGATCGCATACATCATTCCGCACGCTGACTATATAAAGCACTGATGAATTTTCGAAGGGCTTATATGTTCACAAAGATTCTAGTCACGCACCTCAGAGCGGCCGGTCGTGAAACGGTGAGTCACAAGGAGGTACGCAGTCAGGGGAGATAGATTGTGCTCCGAATAACAAAGGAAGCTCGCACGTGGTACATTCAACGATGCGCGCTGTATGTACATGTAAAAAAAAAAGAAAAAGCGGGAAGTCCTGCCCGGACAGTCGTGTCGGTCCCCGCATATGCCGACCTCGCTTCGTGTTCGAAGAAGCTTGATCGTTGCACGCATTTGCTCGCGAGAGCCGAGTATTGTCACCGCCACAAGTAAATCCTTTTTTTTTTTTTGCCCCGTGAAAGCTTTCAGCATTTCCGTCGGTGCCAGTACGAGAAAGCGGAGTGGTTATTCCGAGTTAATGTATTCGTCCTGGGTTTTCGAATGGGAAAAACACGCGTGTTGCTGTATGTTCAGTTCCTGTCAGAGAGCGAGCAGAAATGAGAATTACTCCCTAGCTAACGTTTTCACAAGGTTACTTTTGAACAAGCAACAAAGTTCTTTTTTAATTGTCACTACTAGCATTTTGAGAGCAATGGTTTTTATTAGTTGCTATAGTGAGAACAGTGATGAAAATCGATTCTGCCGTAGCTGTTCGCCTGTTGCAAATGAGGCCGCCGAGGTGGCTCACAGGTTACGGTGGTTATGGTGCCTGGCTGCTGACCCGATGCACGCGGGTTCGATCCCGGCCGCGGCGGTCGCGAAATGCTAGAGGCCCGTGTACTGTGCGATGTCAGTGCACGTTAAAGAACCCCAGGTGGTCGAAATTTATCGCAGTCCTAAAATGTGACGTCCGTCATAGCCTGAGTCGCTTTGGGACGTTAAACCCCCATAAACCAAACCGTTACGAATGAGTTCAATCTTCCCTCCTTTATTGCTTTGTAGTTACATTCATTGCTTTGAATAAGGAATTCACTGTTGAATTGAATTCGTTGCTTCGGTTTTGATGGATACACCGGAGCAAGACTCCTGAGACGCTTGGCAGGAAGAAGGCAGACAGTAGCGGCGTCACCGAAATGTTCATTACTACCTAGCTGACATGCCGTGAGCCCCCTCCCTCCTTTTCAGTTTTTTTTTTGTTTTTGTTTTCTTTTTGTCTAATGTGTCTTCTTAGCTTCGTGCCATTTCACGCATACCAATTCAGACAGTTTTAGACTTTTTAGAGTGAGGCTCAGTATATATCCTGCTGCGTCGGTTTCAAAACTGCACGCCTTGTTGCGTCAGAATTCACCCGCACGTCACCGATGGAGCAACGTCCGAGGGTGAGCGACCACGAGTCCTTGATGCTAGATTAAACTGGGCGCTGCTTTCAGTATTTTTTTTCTTCTAAATGTTTTTCTGTCTCTTGTTAATCGCACGTCGCACACCTTTCTCGCGCGCCGCATCGACTAAACGAATGAGCATTTCAAACCCCAATAATGCTGCTTCTTCTCGAGTCAGTTTTAAAATAACCCTGTTCCCCGTCAAATTCTCAAATGCTGGGGCTGATTTTTATTTTATTTTCTGTTCTTAAGAGTGATTCCAGCCGCTTTCTTCCAGACGACGCTGAGCGAAGCGGACTCGGACTAAGTAGAGCGTGATCACTCACGATTTTAAGCTGCATTCATCACTCATACCTTGCACGAGACCAGTGCCAGACCTGCGAGATAAAATATGTAAGCGCATTTCAGTAAGAACAAGAAGAAAGAAATGAAGCAGTTGCTGGTCTTGGATTAAGACCTGCGCGCCGCGTCTTGCTCTGCGAAACAGTTGTAGGCCCGGTCGCTATAGATGAACCGAGAATTCTTTTCACCGGTCAGCACCAATGTTTCTGGTTCGTAGACTCTGCCTGACTACGGGCTGTAGGGTACAGGCTCGGGGGTTTTTACTGGGAACAGCGCAACTCGAGGGGAAAATTCCGGGGCAGATCAGCGGTTCACGCCTTGCTTGCTTTGTGGGAGAACACGCTGAGATGCAATCGCTTTTTCTTAAAGGTTAATTATGCGGGCGCTGAAACGGGTGTCAGACCGAATATTACAGTCGAGCGTATAACTTGCTTTTTCCAAGAATGAGAGGGATGGGGGGGGGGGGGGGGGGTGAGAGCGTGCCTTAGTTGAGTACAAGTGACAGAGTTTGTTGTTATTTACGTGGGCCTGCTTATCGAAACGACGGGATAGAGAAGGCATTTATGAAATGTTAGAAGTTACGGCACCAGTTGCAATACTGGCAACACAAAGCGAACAAAGGAAAGGGGAGTCTCAAGGTGCATGCAAGCGCCCTGACGCACCCCCTTTTCTTGTTCACTTTGTGTTGTCAAGAAGCTTGTCTGCCTGTCCTCTCTCTACTACAGTTACAATATTGCAGTTTTAAGTTGTTTAAATCAGTTTGCGCCCCTAACATCCGGATGATGTAAACAAAAATTGATTGATTGATTAATTGATTGATTGATTGATTGATTGAAGAAAAGTAACTTTCCCCAAATATCATGTGATCCACAGTGAACAACAAGATAAACAGGCAAGAATAATATCCCCCTTCCTTGTGTCAAAGTGCTTGACTGAAACCCTAGGCATTGGCTATAAGCTGTCAAAAATGGCCAGCGGCGACTTATTGCTCGAACTGTGTGACAATGTCCAACATTCTAAGCTCTCCAACCTAACGTCCATAGGGGAAATCCCGGTCTCCGTGACTCCTCATCGCTCACTAAACACTGTCCGAGGCGTAATATCGGAAAATGATTTTCTTCACATAACTGAAAAAGAAATGCTCGAAGGGCTCATCGACCAAGACGTCATAGATGTCCACCGAATCAAAATCCGGAAGGACAACAAGGAAATAGACACAAAACACATGATCCTGACGTTCAACACCAGCACCCTGCCCGACACAATCGACGTGGGATATTTGAAAATCAATGTACGACCATACATACCAAACCCTCGCAGGTGTTTCAACTGCCAAAGGTTCGGCCACGGCTCACAGAGCTGCCGCGGTCGTAAAACTTGCGCAAAATGTGCCTCTAACGATCACCAGTCTGATGTATGTGACGCAGACCTGTGCTGTCCAAACTGTGAAGGAGAACATGCTGCATACTCCAGGGCGTGTCCGTCCTGGAAGAAAGAAAAAAATTATCACCATAAAGACCAAAGAAAACATTTCTTTTAAAGAAGCGAGAAGGCGTTTTGCGCTTACAAACACATTCTCCTTCACAGCAAAACAAAACTTCGCTGATGTGGTGCGCAGGGGCGTAGCACCGCACAGCACTCCGGCACCTGCCAAGGCCGCTCCCACCGAGCCTATGGCAGGGCCATCCACGCCCCAGGCAGGGTCAGCGAAAGCTGCCCTGTCACTGCCAAAGCAGGGACCGCCGGTCCATGGGTCGGCATCCCGCAGGACCTCCCCCCGTCGGGAGAGGCCTGAAACTAACACAACCGCGGCTGCGCGGTCCTCCAGCACCTCTGTTGAGGTGATGGATACAACACCCACTCCGCCTCCATTACAGCGGCGGAACAGCTCTCTTGAGCGAAAAAAAAAACAGGCCCCTCATAACGGGCCCACCTCATAAGTAAATCTCCTTTCATTTTCTTTTAAAAACACAAGCATGGCTTTTTTAATTCAATGGAATTGTAGAGGACTTATGCGGAATTATAGTGACATAACACATATTTTAGGGTCAATGTTACCCATAGTTTTATGTCTTCAGGAGACCAATCTTGGTCCACAACATGTGCATATCCTGAAACATTATCAAACTTTTAGACGCGATCGCGAGCAGGCAAATCGACTCTCAGGAGGCGTCGCAATTATCGTCCAAAGCGGCGTCCCTGCTCGAGAAATAAAGCTCAATACAAAACTAGAGGCGGTTGCAGTCAGCATCGTCAGCTATAAAACACTAACAATCTGTTCCGTATACATTCCTCCACATTTTACATTAACAGTCCATGATCTAGAAGAATTGATAGATGAACTTCCAGAGCCATATCTGGTAGTTGGGGATTTTAACGCTCACTCCCCTTTTTGGGGAAGCGAGCGCTGCGACTATAGGGGGCAAACAATCGAAGATTTTATCCTCTCAAATAACATCTGTCGTTTAAATACAGGAAAAGCAACTTATTGTTGCCCAAGCTCGGCAAAAATGAGCTTTCTCGATTTAGCTTTCGCATCACCATCGCTTTTTACAGATTTTAAATGGGATGTTTTAAATGACCCTCTGGGAAGTGATCACCTACCTATTATCATCAGCCTCTCATCGTCTACTGCAGTCATCCCCACAAGACCACGGCGCTGGAAACTTCACCTCGCCGACTGGTCACTTTTTACAGCAAGTGCCACACTAGAAAAAGAATTTTGTGAAGATCTCAGCATAGACGAAATTAATGGAAAATTTACTACATGCATAATATCGGCCGCTACACTAGCCATACCACAAACAACAGGACTCGTACACAAAAAACATAAAGTATGGTGGACACAAGAATGCACATTGGCAAAAAAACAACAAAATAAAGCTTGGGGCTCTCTGCGTCGGTATCCCACAGCGGAGAACTTGATTGCCTTTAAGAGGGCCAAGGCCAGAGCGCGATTCGTTCGGAGAAATGCCGAGAAATCCTCGTGGCAGAAATATGTGTCCTCTATAAACAGCTCAATAACCTCAAAAAAAATGTGGGAAAAAGTTCGAAGATTCAGTAGTGACCATACCCCTTTCACACTTCCTCTGTTGACTACACCCGGGACACAAACATCATTAGAAGAACAGGCCAACATACTAGGTGAGCATTTTGCTGAAGTTTTCAGTTCGTCCAATTACACAAACACGTTCCAGAAGCACAAAGCAATAGCAGAAAAACAAAAACTTCCATTTGCAGCAGGTATGCACGAGGACTACAATCAACCCATCACACTCCAGGAATTGATTAGGGCATTATCTTGTGGTAAAAAGACAGCAACAGGCCCAGATAATGTGCATTACGCTATGCTCGCCCATCTCTCTGAGGCTGCCGTGCAGGCATTGTTGAACTTCTTTAACAAAATATGGACAACTGGGAATATACCTGAGGAGTGGAAGAAAGCAATAATAGTACCTTTTCTGAAACCCGGAAAACAACCAACAAGTCCTAACAATTACAGACCGATAGCCCTCACCAGCTGCATCGCTAAATCTTTCGAAAGCATAGTAAACATTAGACTGACCTTCACACTTGAATCTCGTCGACTCTTAGATTTACATCAATGTGGATTTAAGAAAGCATGCTCGACCACTGATCACCTTGTCCGCCTAGAAAACACCATCCGAAAGGCGTTCATCCACAAACAGCACTGTATCGGTGTCTTCTTCGATTTGGAGAAGGCATATGATACCGCGTGGAAGTTCGGCATCCTCCATGACCTAGCAGACCTAGGGATCCGCGGCAGGATGCTGAACTGCTTGAACGACTTCCTGACTAACCGCACATTCAGAGTCCGTCTGGGAGCAACTCTATCAACGACATTCGCCCAAGAGAATGGCGTACCCCAGGGATGCATTTTAAGTACGACACTCTTTATAGTAAAAATGAATTCCTTGGCCAAAGTAATACCTAAGTCCGTAATGTATTCAGTTTATGTAGATGACATACAGATAGCATACACTTCTTCCAACATACTGTCCTGCGAGAGACAAATACAAATCACACTAAATAAACTGGCTGCTTGGGCAGAGAAAAATGGATTCAAGTTCTCCCCTCAAAAAACAGTAGCTGTTTTATTCTCATTACGACGAGGCCTACAGGTCGATACCAATCTGTGCTTGAATCAAACCACACTGCCAGTCAAACAGGAACATAAATTTTTAGGCGTCACTTTTGACAAGAAACTTACATTTCTGTCACACATTAACAACCTGAAAAAGAAAGCATCCCAAGCCCTCAATGTATTAAAGGTACTCTCGCGAAAACGGTGGGGGTCCGATAGAGCATGCCTATTGCAAATATATCGCTCTTTGGTGCGCTCCAAGCTGGACTATGGGTGTGTGGTATATGGTTCGGCAAGAACATCCTACTTGAAACGACTGGACCCTGTTCATAATCTTGGTTTGCGCCTATCAACTGGAGCTTATAGAACATCCCCGGTAAAGAGTCTTTACGTTGAAGCTAATGAGCCCACACTAGAGGATAGAAGAGTCACACTAACATGCACGTACATCCTAAAAACCCGTTCTCTCCCTAAACATCTCTGCTATCCCATTGTTACCAAGTGCCCATCTAGGAGATTATTCAGTAATAAACCACATTTTATCAGGCCACTAATAATGCGCTTTGAAGATAAATGTGAAGACTTAACAGTGCTGGACGCCCTATCTAATATTGCACAAAGACATGAATATCTACCACCATGGTACAGCCTTCCTTCAGTGTGTGACTTCACATTGACACACTTAAACAAAGAGAAAATACCACACGAGCACATACTGCAAGAGTTCTTTGCACTACAAGAAAAATATGACAATTACACCGAATTTTACACTGATGGCTCAAAAACAGAAAGTCATGTCGGAAGTGCAGTAATTCAAGGAACCAATGAAAAAATGATACGATTGCCACAGTATGCATCGGTATTTACTGCGGAGTGTTATGCCATCTTTGTAGCTGTAGAACAAATAGTAAAACAAAACATAAAAAATAGCATCATTTACACCGATTCACTCAGTATGCTAAAAGCGCTGCATTCTACAAACGCTGCTGAACCCATAATAGGAAAAATCATACATAACATAGTTAAAATTACAAAGCAAAAACATAACATTATATTCTGCTGGGTCCCTAGCCATGTTGGAATTTTAGGTAATGAGAGAGCAGATGCTTGCGCAGCACAAGCTAGAATTGGCCATATAAAACAAGTTAACATACCACAGAGGGATTTTTCTAAATTACTGCACAGTAAACTCAGGAATAAGTGGCAGATTGCATGGGACGAACAAACAAACAACAAACTACATTCTATAAAACCTGTTTTGGGAGAATGGAGATCATGTACACATCAGGAGCGTTTCATAGAAGTTATTTTGTGTCGACTACGCATTGGACACACACACCTTACTCACAACTTCTTACTGACAAAAAAAGGCAAACCTCTCTGCGAAATGTGTGGCGATGAACTCACGGTAAACCACATTTTAATTGTATGCAAAAAACTGGAACAACTGAGGAAAAAATATTTCACAACATTGTACAATGAATACATCCCACTACACCCCATGTTACTTTTAGGAGATCAAGCACTGGTTGATTTTTCTAGCATTTTTAAATTTCTCAGAGAAGCCAATGTTTTATACAAACTTTAGATATAAAAAGCGTAACCTTTAACAAAAGCTCTAACCGTGTGTTTGGCGCATCATAGCCTAAGTTGCTTTTGCGCCATTAAAATCAATATAACTAACTAACTAACTAACTGATTGATTGATTGAATGACTGATATGTCACGAAAGAGATAATTTAGCATTGCCAACGTCTTTTTGTTTTCAGTTAATAAGCACAACAGTCATTCCTCGTAACTAAGCGCTAAAGCACGTACTGAACTATTTCGGCGAAAAAAAAAAATTACCGCATAAGGATCACAGCTGTAGGAAAAATTCTTTAAGACTAGCTGTGGGTGCAAGGGCAGTTTGGGAATATGTTGGAGTCGCCTTTGAAATGAATTCTTGGTAAGCAGACTGCCAGGCATGGCGCATGCAAAGGAAAAAATCGCTCATTTATTGCATATGCAATCAATTGCAGAAGGCACTCCCTTTGGGGCTCTTTGTAAATAGCCGTAAAAGTTCATTTAACCCCGTAGGTCATGGCAACGAAAACTTCGAATGAAAGCGATGAAGTTTCAGCATTTCGCCACTACTGGTGGCTACTTTGCTGTAATGTGGAAAAAAAAAGAAAACTAGTAGATTTTTGGGAAAAATATGATTACTGCATACGTAAATTTACATAATTATGATAATTACTGGCTATATATAATACCAGTAAAACTTCGCACAAATACATACATACATACATACATACATACATACATACATACATACATACATACATACATACATACATACATACATACATACATACATACATACATACATACATACATACATACATACATACATACATACATACATACAATAAATGCACACCACATGCAATAAATAGATAGCGATTTTCAAAACTGTTCAGCCACACGTGAATATATCTGTATACGGCCACCGAATTTCACGCTGTTGAGCTTAACGTCAGCGTCAAGCTATCTTCCAATGGATCCTACTGCTCCTCCAGTGACGGGTACTTTGACCTTGCCTTGATGAATGTACTTGGAGAGGCCTTTCCTGCAATAATGTGAGGAATCGATATACATCTGCGGGCGTAAATGAAAACTATTTCCAATTTTATAGTCCGCATCCTACGTGATCCGCCGAGCTTTACTGGGTTAACAAGGAACCTTTTTTTTTCCCTATTTTTTACTCTCATCAGTTAACTTTTATCGGGACAAAGTCCTCATAGCGCGCAGGCGTCGAGACACTGAAAGAGCGATAAACCCTTCCGTCACCATAACTATCGCTCGGCGCGAAGCCGAAAGTGTGCTTCTAACCATCTATAGTTTAAAGCGAGAAATACAAGTTTGGATAATTCTCGGGTTTAGCCTCGTAACTCTGTCCGGTTATCTAATCCCATTTCCCCAAAACGTTAAGCTGCACGCGCGCCTCTCTTTTGCGCGTGTCTTGTCTCCAACGCTTGCCTCGCGCTCCGCGCAGGGAACCAGACGCGAACCGGACCCAATAGTTTTTTTTCCTCTATACTCTTCCCTCTATCGCTGCATCCATCGTTTCTGTCTTTCTCACTCTCCTTTTCTCCTCTCTTCTTTCATGCTTCCCGCGGTGTTCCCTCCCGCTGCGAGCGATAATTTCTGGTTTACTCTTGGCAGTCGCCAGTTATTCACGGGACGCGGCAACGCGGCGCCGACGCAGAAACATATGCCGCACGTGAGAGGACTTGACAGGGGCCGCCACTATCTACGGCGTGCACTGCGTACCCGCTCCCAGGAAATTGTTTATAATTACCGCGGGTAATACATATCCCGGAGCACGCGGCAGTAAGAAGCCGTTATCTCCACTCGGTTAAGGGTGCATGGGCTCGGGACAGCGAACACGCGGCGACAAGGAAATGAGATTCACCAGATCGGACGGCCGCCGTGCACGGAGTCTAAGGGCTGATGTCGATGACGATGCGGATGACGATGCGTAAGGAAGGGAGAAGGAAGAAGATATAAAGAAAGGTGGCTTGAAAAAGCAAGAACGAAGAATGCCGGAGACATCTCGACGTGCGATCGGCATTTCGAACTGTTTACATTTGGTTGGCCTGAGAGGAGGTGGGTTCGAGAGCGAACACTGGCGTCGAACCCTTTGGTGAGACGCGGAGGGCCGAGAGGTGGTGGTCATTGTACCGCGAGCTGTTCGGCACGGGACCGTTTGTCAGATTGGGACGTGGCGCACATCGGCAGGGCTGCTCGCCTCTTTTGTTTCCCGTTTCTTATTCTCTCGTCTCCCTCAAGTGCGCGGAATTTTCGCGGATTTACATTCCAAGTTACAGGGCTCAGACATACCCTGTCATTGACCTTGAATGTATTTGAGAACCCGTCTGCTGGACGAGTTCCTGGGTTTTTAAGAGGCAGGTAAAAGGCGAGCAGAAGAAAACAAGCTGGCAAGAGTTCCGGTCTTATTGTTTTATTCAAGTGTTTTCTTTGGTTCGTTTGCGCGTGTGATCGGATCATTTCCTCACTCATTTCAGCTTTCATCACCGGCGCCTTGTGTAGCCTGCCATTCTCTCCAGTCTTCATTAAAAAAATGGCGCCTCTAAATCGCATAGTACACACACTCAGCCTGAGTGAAGGCTTAAACAAACCACCATGCCACGCCAGGCCAACAAAAAAATTAAAAGGCAGTGCGTTCTTGCGAGAAAATGAACTGTGGTTGTTCGTGGCGGTAATTGTGAGAAAATTAATTGTAGTTGTTCCGTCACACGCTGGTCACGTATTCACGGTCGCTTGGGCCTAATCTTCTCTGATAACGGTCTGGAAGTGCCTTCGTGAAAAGAAACAATAAAGACAAATACTCAGGCCCACACACACACACAAAAAAAAAACACTGGTTAAACTAGGCTACGGCTTAGTTAAAACATTCGTCAAGAGTCGTGATGTTTCTCAATTCCCCCTTTATTTTTCCCTTCTACGTTACTTTTCTTTCTCTTCCTCTTCTCTCTCTTGGCTCGGCTTCAGTCTTCTTCGCTTATTCATGCTTTTCTTTCTTTTCTCTTTTGGATTCGCTTGGCTTCTGTCTTCTTCACTTCTTCTTCTTTCTTATCTTTTCTATCTCTTGAGCTGACTTTTGTCTTTTTCTTCTCTTCTTCTCTTATTCTTTCTTCTTCTTTCGCCTCTTCTTGTCTCTCCAGGATCGCACTGCCTGCGTTTGCTGCAGGATTTCTACAACTACAGCTGCAACTATAACGGGCTTCAGCTACACGACCACTTGGGGCGGGGTCATAGTAACGGCAGTCGTAGAAAAAGAATGAAATATTACATTTTGCCGCTGCTGGAGCGAAACTTCACGCGTCTTGGTCAGGGTAAAAGTGCATTGTTGATTTGACGAAGTACAGCTCGAGCACACGTGAGACTATCTATATCTAGGCGCATATCACCTGCGTTGCTAAAAACGTCGAGGAGAATTTTTCTTACATACATTACAGCGCATTAACGTTGGATTTGTGGTGACAGTTCCGTGATGAGCGCGGAGAAGTGAATGCATGCCCATGCGTCGAGATTATGATGCGTTGCAAACCAACAACAGAGCACTGACACTAACGTGGACCGGTTTCATTTCTGCTCCTGTGTCTAATGTGACGTCGTCTAACAGCTCCTATGTCACTTCATTCTCTGCCTTCACGCTTTCTTCCTGCGGTTTCAGTCGCCAACATTGAAGTTCGTTCAACTGATGCAGCATTTCGAGATGACCAGTAAGATGTATACACAGAGAGAGAGAGAGAGAGAGGTGGGCCCCGAGCCAAATCCATTGTCGCTCGCTCAGCGCAGCTCGCCCAAAACGTGCACAACGTCGAATGGCGACGCGTGCGACGCGAATAATGAATCCACCGCGACTCTGGGAAAGCGACCCCGCGTGCGTTCCGTTCAGCGCTGCTATATAGCAGCAGCAGCAGCTCGCTTTCGGCGACAGCCAACTCTCGCTGGCCTTTCTCCCTTCCTCGCCGGCCGATCCGGCCCGAACTAGTCGAGCCCTTTTCATCTTTTTTCCTTTCTTCTCTGGCCCAAAGCGATGAACCCGTAAATTGCGGATCCACTTCCTAAATCCCGACGCGTCGCGTGCTTTCACTATCTATTTCACGTCCACCGGGCGCCCTGTATACAAATACACGCCGCCGCCGAGGCGACGGCCCCAGATTGCGGCCGGCGGAGCGGACCGCCAGCGTCTGCGGATGCCTCCTGCGCCGCTGCACGGCGCTCTGAGCGCATACGCAGAGGCGGAGGAGAGGCGCGGACGTGCTCGCATGCATGACCCGACGGCGGCGGCTACCAAATCACCGCTCGGCCCGCTTCCTGATTCGGGCCGCGCCGGACGGAGGGGGGCTTGGTCGGCGACGAAGACGAGCCCCCCCCCCCCCCTCCTCCTCCTTGGGAACGAGAAAAGGTCGGGCGAAGAAGAAGAAGGGGAGGGGTCCTTGCGGCCCCTTCGCTCGCTCGCTCGCCCGGGGCGCGCTTCTTCCTTTGACAATGACCTAGGACGCGCTTCCCAAGAGAGTTTTAATTGTTGTTTTGACGGATTGTCGCATGGGAAATGGCCGCCATGTGGATGCTGCCTGATATGGCCGCTGGACGATTTTCTCTGGGCCTATTAAAGAGAGCCGCGTCAGCTGTCAAGCGTTAGTCTTTGTCATTGAGCTGCACCGTCTAGTAAAACTGCTGGAGGAATGGCAACCTTCTCTATATTCCAGCCCCTCCCAGATCTCTGCTGTTAAAAGGTTGTCTCAAAAATTACCCGTGCGCTGGTACAGTGACTACATACAAGCAAATAGTCTTTTGAGACCAAAAGCACAGGGTAATGTTGCTTTTTTTTTTATTACGACTTTTGTCGATGAGAGGAGATTAATTTAGGAATTATTTTAAATATAACGTAGATTAGAATAAATATTTTAGAATTGGGTTCAGATCCCACTGGCGGAATGTTGCTGTCAACTCATGAAGCAGTCAATAATTTTATTGTACAGGTTGAGCTGGAGGGTTTCCTGGCCTTTACAGTGATGCCTTTTAGAGCGATAAGCATATACGAGACTTACGCTTCGTGTGGCCATGCGGTCTGAATGTGCCTGGAAGCGGGCGTTTCTGGTGCGTCAGATTGAGAGCTAATACAGGTTCTGGTGGTGGTGGTAGTGGTTTTATTAAAAATAATAGTAAAAAGGAAGGAAAAGATTTTTGCTAGCCCCGGCATCTGCCATCGATACTCAAGCACCCGAGCTGGGGCAGCGGAAATAAAGGACAGCAGGCAGAATGGAGAAATGAAATGAAAGAGTTGAGGGGACAGGAATAGAGGACAGGGGGAGAAGTAATATGTACAAAGTATTTACACAATAAGAAATGTGTCCAGGTTGTGCGCGTGATTAGTTCATTTTGCGATCACATTTTTCTCCATTGTGCTGCATCGGGAAAACACCTGGAGCTTTCCTTTGCTGTCTCGAATTGGGCTGTTGAAGCCCAATGGGAGCAGCCGCGCTCAGAGACCACTCAGGTGGTCCGCGTGGAGCGCCTATTGGAGTCATTCGAGACAAACAATCTCGAGACCCAATTAGAAGAAATGAGCCGAAAGGTCGGCCCAGCATCAACGAAGCGTAAAAAAAGTGGTCGACAGGACTAAAAATTTAACAAATAATGAGCGCCCCCTTCCAGGTACCAAGAATGCGCCGCAAGGCACGCAAAACGCCCCTCGTTGCAAAGCGCACCCTTCAATAGCTAATGGGGGTTCACTCATGAGCCGGCATTAGCCTGCAAAACGAGCTCATTCTTTGTTTCACTGCAAAGCTTGGAAAAGATAGTTGGGCGGTTTCTCTGCATGAACAAGAGGTGCGGAGGTCGATAAATATGCTACATCACAACGCTAAGTATACGTTGCTGAAGGTGGATAGACCGACTTCTTTAAGAAACATGTATCCTTTCGCCTAGGACAAACATCGATTCTTAGAATGCACACGGCTTCAACTCTCTTTCTTTTCCATCCAGAATGCCGTCATAATCGGGCGCGCACGCAAGATAAATGCACGTAAGAGGAGTCTGTTCGAGTGGTCGCGTGTATGCACGTGCTACTCCGTGCAAAAAGAAAGCGCCTCAGTGACAACCATGCTCGCGCATCAGCGCTCGGGCGCGTGAGGCCGATTACAGATGGCCGCGTGGTCGACATCCGAGCGGAGCCGGCGGATCGCACGCGCGGTCGCTCGCGCCGCGGGAGGCCCGCGCCGGGGCTCGGCGATTGGGAGAGAGAGTGCGCGAGCGGCACAGAGAACACGCGCGAGATTTATGCGAGCAGTGGCGGCCGGCAACTTGTTTCTTCGACAAGCGTTTAACTCGTTGGGACCGCGCGTGCGCGCGCGCCCACCCGCCGCCCCTTATCGTCCATCTTTCGCTTTGCCGTGCACGGCGGATTCCTGCATTCGATTAGGCGAGGGGCAGGCGCCGCCGAGTCGTCGCTGTAACCGCGCAACGCGACGCCCATCCCGCTCCCGCTGCTCCTTCGGCGGCGACTCGTCCTCATCTGGCTCGGATGCGCAGCAGTTGTCCATGGTTCCCGGGTCGGCGAGTGTCGACTTCAGCTGCGTAGCTCAGGTCTAGTAGTAATAATAATAATAATTGGTTTTTGGGGAAAGGAAATGGCGCAGTATCTGTCTCATATATCGTTAGACACCTGAACCGCGCCGTAAGGGAAGGGATGAAGGAGGGAGTGAAAGAAGAAAGGAAGAAGCAGGTGCCGTAGTGGGGGGCTCCGGAATAATTTCGACCACCTGGGGATCTTTAACGTGCACTGTCATCGCACAGCACACGGGCGCCTTAGCGTTTTGCTTCCATAAAAACGCATCCGCCGCGGTCGGGTTCGAACGCGGGAACTCCGGGTCAGTAGCCGAGTGCCCTGACCACTGAGCCACCGCGGTGGGTTCAGGTCTAGTAAAAAAGCGGTTTTTAGGAAAGGAAAGACGTAGTAACTGTCTCACTATCGGCGGACACCTCAACCGCGCCGTGGGAAAGGGAGCTAAAGAAAAAAACGAGAGAAAGGGCACCGTAACCGCCGCTGTGGCTCTGTGGCTACGGCGTTCAGCAACTGATCCAGTGTACCCGGATTCCAACCCGGCTGCGGTTGCCAGGTTTCGATGGAGACGAAACGAAAAAGGCGCACGGGTGCTGAGCGTTGACAGTGCACATTGAAAATCCCCAGCTTTTCGAAATTATTCCGGAGCCCTCCACCACGGCACCTCTTTCTTTCTTTCCTTCTTTCACTCACACCTTCCTTTCGTCTCTCATGGCGCGGTTAAGGTGTCTACCGAGAAGTTAGACCTCACTCCGGCTTCAAAACCAATTTTCATTTTCATCTTTAACGTGCACTGACATCGTACAGCACAAGACAGCCTTTTGCGTTCCACCGCCATTGAAACGCGGCCGCCGCGGCCGGGATTGAACCCGGGTTTTGGCACTTCCCTATTGAAAAATGCGTATAGATTTAAATGGGTCAGCTAATAGGATTGTGGAACATTTGGTTTGGTTTTACAAGGTTAATGACCTAAAGTGACCCAGGCTATGAGGGATGCCGTAGTGGAAGGCTCCAGATAATTTCTACATCCTGTGGTTTCTTTATGTGTACTGATATTGCACAGAGCATGAAAGTCGTGGGTTCGATTCCGCCTGCGGTGGTCGCATTTCAATGGAGGTGAAGCGCTGGAGGCCCGTCTACTGTGCGATGTCAGTGCATCAGGTGGTCGATTGGAGTCTTCCACTACGGCGTCCCACATAGACTGAGTCGCTTTGGGACGTTAAACCTGTAAATCCAAACTAACTGAGCCATACTCCTATTTTGCTGACTCATTCAAAGCTACACACATTTTTCAATAGGGTTTCATAGATTTTAAGGGGAGGGGAAGGACACCGTATTCTTCCTCCAGAGAGTTGGAGCCTTGGAAATGCCATACGTGAGTCTTCCTGGAGGGCGCAGATGAGTACCCGAGCTCGGCTCACGGATTTTTAAGGCGATAGCCTTTAATGGCTCATACTGGTGGTGACCGTCCGTCCGTTACATCGCCACCTAGGTCACGTGACCTTGTGATGTCACGTGATCTTAAGATCATCGAAAGATCTATAATTTGGGTAAAAATTGCAAACGGCTTTCGCCTTCACGCAGTTCAGATATATATCTAAGTGCCTCCAACGAATTTTTCTTAAAGAACGAGACTATAAATCGCAGTATGAGCTGCTCGGCCAGTATTTTGAGCGCTCCTGCATAATAATGCTCGGACAGCACTACGGATCCACCGTAGCGCCGTAGAGTTCCCGAGGAAAGTAATGTGTGCACATTGCGAAGTGCTACCTATACAAGAGGCAACGGAAACGGCGTTTGGCTCAAATTGTTATGCCTTTGCCTGTTCCTACTCATCAGTGGTGCACGCATAGAAACATGCGCACATGCATGTCACGCTTGGCTCTCATACCGTCCCCGACTTTATTCGTGCTAGTATAAGGAAATGTGCAAGGCAGAAGGACACTTAAAAACGACGATTCGGGACTCTTCTCATGACAGTTGGTGATAAAAAATTAATTGAATTCTTGGTTGTCACTTTGCATCATCACGACATCAGTGTTGCAATCGTTTTTTTTTTTTCATTATTTGCGCAAGGATTGCTTGTGTACTGGCATAATCACGTCTATTGAAGCTTGTTAACCGTAGGACAGTAAAAGAAAAAGGCCAACCGGGACATTGTAATCCGAACTTGTTTGAGTTCCATCGTCTCTGACAATATTACAGGAGTAATTCTCGACTTGTTATTTAAAATTACGATGCCAGCCGCGGTTTCAAACTTTGTGAGATCCCCTGACGACAAAGGCAGATGAATATTAAGGAGAATATCAGCAACCGCTGGTGTTGTGGACCTGACGATTGATATCATTACGCAGGCTTGCGATGCGTAAACGAGTGGCACAGACCGCAGCAATTCGTTTCAAGACATTCGCACCACTGGCAATGCACAGCAGACCCGGAAGGCACGTAGGTGTATGTTTGGGAACAAAAGGCGGAAGCGGCGAAAGCTTAGGCCGCAAGTGACGAACTTGAAACTACACAGAAGCCTAGCAAAGGATGAGATGCAAACAGAGCCAGGAACGATTTAGAAGACTTTTCTTTTTCATTTTCGCCTTCTTTGTTGTAAAAAAACTGGCGCACTTTCAGCCTGCATCTTTCCTCTTCGGAAGTAGCATTGAAACTTCCCACGCCGGATAATCTCCTTTTATTTCAGCACAATACAGCGGCCAGTGTGAGAGTTTTCGTAGGAGGAAGAAGGTATTTCGTTGCGTAACGATGTGCCAACGCAGTCGTTCGCCCACCCCATTAAATTGTTCAAATATACGCGAAAGTATGGTTCTGTGGGCTGCTTTATGAGCAAGCGATAGAAAACAAATGCAGAATAAACTGTGAGAGACTAATAAGTGACCAGAAAATGAGTTAGGAGAGAGAAGCTGCCATCATTCAAAAAATAAAATAAGCTCCAGGGTACGCCTAAATGCCGCCTTCCTGGAGAAGGGGTTGAAAAATATTCCCTCGTGAAAAGGAAGCACGCGCTACAACTGTTATGCTAAGAGGAGAAATTGAAGAACGAACACACATAAAACGAAAGCGGAACGTGTTTAAAGTGTACACTCGAGGCGCTGAACCGAAACGCAGCGGTCACTGTTCCACGCCTTGTTCTTTTATACGGCGTTTGCGAAACTGCAAAATAAATAAGTGTGACAGCATAGTGCAGTTGTGAGCCTTGAACTTGAAGTGCCCAGCTGCAGTTAAAAAGCGGCAAGAGAGGAGATCTCGCAAAAGGTGAGCTCGCACGATATGGTCTATCAACAGCAGCACCGTCTCCTGCACTGAACTAAAGAAATGTGGTCAAGATAACTTGCAAAAATAGCAGTGAAACTGGAATATCGAGGCAGCGTGTTATCAACGACCTCATAGACGCAATATATTCACAGGGATACTCAATTGCATTATGTGTTGGTAACGCGACAGCGTTGGAACCTGTTGATGTGCCTTTACTACAAGTGACGCCACTTCCTGTCCGGTGATATCGCTTCCTTCCAACTAATGGGAATGCTACGGTCTGGTGACGCCACTTTCCTCCAGCCAATCAGGGGAACTTAGCTTCCGACAACACATTTTTTTTATGAGGCTTTTAATGTTATCGTATTAAAATTCAATGAATCACAATCTGTGATGCCGTTGTGTGTACAAGCGCTGTAAGGGCAAGCAATGGCTCCATAGCGCTACTGCTGTTGTCAGCGTGATGAAGTTCCACCGCTACACTACAAGGGGCTGCCCCTTACAGAATGGTCTGTAGACAGTCTATAGACTTCTTATAGACTCTACTGCCTTCCTATAGATGTTTCTTTTTGTCTAGTCATAATCTGCAGACTCTCTATAGAGAAAACTCTGCTAAAAGTGTATGGCCATAAATCTATAGATTGTCTATAGACTGTCCATATGATTTGTTTTGACTATAGACTGTTCTCTAGGGGTCGACTGCAGAGATTCTATAGACTTTATAGACCTAAGTCTTTGGAAAGTCTATAGACTGTCTATAGACAAAAGACTGTTAAAAGTGTATGGCCATAAATCTATAGATTGTCTATGACTGTCTGTAGGATTTGTATTGCCTATAGACTGTCCTCTAGCGTTTGTCTATACATAGCCTTTTATAGACAGAAGTCTATGGACAGTCTATGAATGTCTAAAGAAATTTTTGAAAGGGCATGCGTCCGCTGTCGGTATAGAGACACCGGGCTCAACACTTTTTTGTGCGACGGTGGTCAGCTGTCAGGCGCGTGTAGGCGACGCTATCAGAAGTACTGTCCGAGTGGTGCATTCTATGTAGTACGTCGCCATGAATGGGTGCCAACTGGCCGGCTTTTCGGCGCTGTGGAAGGCGCTGAAACAGCGTGCTACGAAGCTTGTTATGAAACGTAAATTAGCTTGAGATGCAGCAAAAAGTGGACCGCCGCGAGTGCATCTGGAAAAAATTTAATGATTCAAGAAACCTCCGTATAATTGTGAATCGGGCATGCTCGATAGCGGATTGATATTTGCGCAGTAACTGGCGCAGTGGTCGTTTATCATGAGATTTTGCTAGGACACCCGCTATAGCTAAATTACTAAATTTACCACGCAATGATGTGCAGGCTTTAATGATTCCAAGGGTGATCAAATGCCCGAATGGGGAGTTATGGCAAAAAATCTTAAATGATGACTTGTGTGCCACACATTCGTCGCTGATCGCTGTCACCGCAAAACACTAATGAAATGCATAAAAATGAGGCACCGCGCAGAAATTGCAAGTTCTGCCAATCCCTTTTCAACCCGAAAACGCATAAGGCTTCTCCTCAGTGCATGTAGAGATAAGACGCTCTCTGTGTTATGATAGCCATTCTCACTGACAGTGACGTTTAGGTTATCGAATTCTACTTCGAGCACAGCGCCACAGGTCTGAGGGCTTTCGGATTACTTTAGCCCTTTGTAGATGCATGGCCATGGACTTTCGGGAAAACACACTCGTGATAATTGACTCCCATCCTCTGATAGGCTAATTAATGCTCGCCTATATATTAGCATTCTTTTTTCCTCTTCTTTTTGTGGCAATCTCGTTCTGCACCACAAAGGTCGTTATAGCGACTTCGTGCTTTGGCAGAATAAATGTGCCTGCCTGTAATTGTCTATTAACCTGCTTGTGTTCACGAATGGAACTTGAAAGCAGCCGGAATGAACTAAATCCGTTTTTTTTTTTTTCATCAACAGACATTTGGCCCTAAACTAAATCACTAGTGGGCAAGGACATGGGTTCACATCCTTGATCCCGAAATACTGCCTATACTTAAACAGACCGATTCGTACAGCCCTGACGTATAACACCTGTCACCTGACTTCACCGAATGGTATACCAATTCCACGAACTATTCTCTCTTTACCTTAATTACGCGCTGAAGATACAGGGTAGTAAACGTTGCGGGTGGCCGCAACAAATTAAGAGAGTTTAGCACTCCCGTGCATGCACACTACGCAAAACCGCGACCAACTTCCCCTGCGGTCTAGCCAATTACCACTAGAAACACCTTCAATTAGCGCTGCTTGCAGACTAAACGAACTCTCGTGAGATAAGTGGAAGAGGAAGGGGGGGGGGGGGGGGGGGGGCTTCTTAACACCATGATGCGCAGTACACACGCTAATTCCCTGCATCGCACCTACTGAACTGCACTGCACTGCACTGCAGGCAGACAAATGGCGACTGCGTGCAGGCACCCTGACCCACAGCGCCAGACATCCGTGTCCTAATAGTCTAGAACCGGGCGCCCTCAAAAGTGCACTAACCCTATCACACGCTGAGCCGCTCTGGGTGCCAACTCCCCGGGGTCCTTCTCCGCCCTTTATCACTCTTCCGCCCGAAACCGCCCCCTTTGAAAGCGAAGAGCCTTGCGAAAGTTGTTGATTAATGGAAAACGTGGCACCTCCGCTCCGCGAATATACTCGGCGACGGAGAGAGGTGAGAGTCTTCTTCGAAATCGCCGTATAGCATGCGCGGAGGCTTCGAGGGGAGGTATAGGCATTACGTGTGAGTGTGCACACGCGAACAGAGATAGACAGAACCCTGCGTGGTGTAAGGATACCTGTACACGTGTGTGTGCCTTGCCGGCTCACCCTTCCTCCTTTCCTGTCTCTACTACTCGTTCCTGCCTGCGAGGATCCGTTTTTCAAGAGCGCTCTTCTGTACGGTCATTTCTTTTACGATGGCGCGCACGCCGAGCTGCTGAGGGTGAAGGTGTGTCGTAGGCGCGTGAGGGGAAAAAGAAAATGGCAGGTAGAGGGAGGGGGAGGCACAGAGTGGCAGGAAACAGGGGGAAAGGGGGATGTGATGGGGTCATGTGCTGCACGTGGCTCAGCAGTGAACCGCATTTGTCTGTGTCTTCTCACCGCCAGCTCGGTATGCTGAGGGAAATCGAAAGTTTCTTGAGTCTTCTCCGGGACGAATTGGTTTCAGAACCAAGTCAATACGACCGCTAGTAGAGGAAGCAACTTGGAAAGAAATGTCCGAGGACTGCTATCTCAGGCTGTTTAACATTGCAGGAGCTGGCCTTTTTAGTTGTTTTTTATCGTTCGGTCATCGCGTGGAACACGGAAAAAAGTGGCTCCCACAAGAGTAGAGCTTTCGGAAAGACAGAAAAGCGGCTTGGATACACTGCCTAGCTCTGGCAAAAAAAGAAAAAGAGCGAGAGAAGGGGGAGGCGGGAGGGAGAGGGAAGGAGAGAAGGCAGGTGTGTGTGGGTGTGCAAAACAAGGCAAATACTAAAAAAATAAATAAAGCAGATGCACAAAACAAACTTGGACCATCCCTTCCCATCGTAGGACTGTCCAGCAGCACACGGCTGCTACACATGGACTTGCATACGTGCACCGCCAAGGTAGGCGTGTACATTCCGCGCATGGGTGCCAAATACGAAAAACAAAAAACAAAAATAATTGAAAAGAAGTAAGGAAATGGGCAGAAGCGGAAGATGGGGAGGATAAAAGATAATCATGAAACGGGCGCAATGCTGCGCACGGGTGTGCAGCAGGAGGAGGTGCTCGATAAATCAGTCGCGTCCCTACAAGGAGAGCTCTCGGAGCAGCGATCTGTATATATGTGCATGTGTGTTTTCTGCGGCCCGTAGTGCCAGTATCAATTTGGCAAAGCCGTGGGCCACCTTAAACGAGAAAGAACGCGTCTAGTCCGCCGGACGCCGCGGCTCCTGCTGCTGCTGCTGCTGCTCCAGCAGGGTCGTTGTAGTGGCTGGAATCTGGACAGCAGGCTGCATTAGCGCACTGCCCGCCGCCGCTGTGGATAGCGCGCGCTAGATGGCGCCCCGGTCGACAGGAGAAGAAAAAGGAGGCGTGAGACGAGAAAGCGAGCACGCGTTGAGAAAAACAAGTAAATAGGAGAGGAAGAGGGGATGATGCGCCCGGGAGATAAACGAACAAGCTGGACCGCTCTGCCGGCCCACCCTGGGTGGCTGGAGTCGGGCTGGGGATAATTAGCGGGACCAAGGTGCTCTAACGAGGAATTTTCAACGGCACTCTCTGAGTTCCCGCTGCGGCTTGTGTGCCTATTTCGGTACCCCCCCCCCTTTTTTTTTCGTTATCTGACTTGGGGTTTTACTGTTTGATCTTTTAACTTTGCCGCGTTCTTTAGAATACCGCGTCTCTTTCGTGTAAGCTTCGTCATGGAGCTCGGTCCGTGACGATGCGAATGTTGAAACTAATAGGGCGTGTCAACACTTAGAGGTGATTTGTCGTCTACGGCGATTTCTCCCCATCGTTTGTTTTAAACAGGAAAGGACCAAGAGAGGGAAAGGGAGCTGTGGGGATTATTCGATGCTTACGCAACGTTGGGCGCAGCGGGTGAGCTCGTGGAGTAGGGGGCTCGCTCTGCGCGCACAGTTGGCCGTCCGAAGAGTTTTTAATGTCGACGTCGTCTTTAATGAATGTGCTTGAAGGTCCGAAATCATGTTCCGTCCAGGCCGTTCACTTTCACAGGTGCTGCTCCTGGTACCTTGTCGTTTGATCAACGGCTGCCTTTACTTTGTTCCTCTCCACGAAGGTCATCGTCCGACCTTTTATGCTTGGAACGAACCTCGCACGGTTTGCTCAGGGCAATGTCCTTGACCTGGTGCACATTTATGCTGTATGTTGGCAAGCGATCCGGGGAAAGCGCTGATTTTTGTGGGCTTGGATTATTTCCTCAATTATTTTTCAGCTACCGTGCCCTGTCGGAAAAACAAGCGTAAGACAGATTTTTTAGATAATTTTCGTGAAGAGCACCCGACAATCGACCATTTTCACACTAATAATGAAGCGATAGAGAAATGCGCAGTATGTAACCGAGCACTCATAGATTAGGAGAAAGCATTTGACTCAGTCGAAACCTCACCAGTCAAGCAGGCATTGCACAGTCAGGGTATGGAAGAGCTATATGTAAAAATAAAGGAATATATCTATTGCGGTTGCACAGCCACCAGAGTTCCCCATAAAGAAAGTAATAAGATCCCAATAAGAAAGGGCCTTAATCAGGGAGACGCGATCTCTCGAAAGATATTCACCGCTTGTTTACAGGAGGTATTTTTGGAGACTTGGATTGAGAACATTTGGGGATATGAGTTAGTTTAGAATACCTCAGTAATCTGCAATTCGCTGATGACATTTCCTTGCTTACTAAGTCAGGAGACGAATTGCAAAGTACGATAAATGACCTAGAAATCCAAAGCAAAACGGTGTGCCTAAACATTATTACGCAGAAAACTAGAGTAATGTTGAACAGTCTCGAAAGGGAACAACAGTTTGCGATGAGTAACGAGGTGCTGGAAGTGGTAAAGGAATACTTAGGGCAGGTACTGACTGCAGGTCCGGACCACGAGAGTGAAATAACAGAAGGATAAGAATGTGGAATGCAAAGACCTCGATATTCTTTTTCTATCCTAGCATTACTCCAAGAAAGCGGCTTCTTAAACTTGATTAGGAAATTTTTTTTTCGCACAATTTTGCACCACTAACAAGAATTTTATATTTTTGACACGAAGTGGCATCACTCTTCTGTGATTTTTTATTATAGATTTTTATTCAATTACCATTGCGTATATCTGTTGCGTTGCCACATCAAAGGGAAATATTGACGTGAACAACAGCAAAAAAAAAAAAAGAAATGGTATCTTAACCCCTAAAACTTTAACTATTATCGTGGCGTCGGTGGAAACTTATCCCAGTCTATTCAAGGTCAAGTCTGAGCGAAAGGAACTGCGAAGCGGAGTGCAGCGGAGAAACATGCATACCCGCAGGGTGCATATAAGAAGGAATGCATGTACAAGAGAACCAAGATTGGGCAGCGTTAATGCCTGCCGCCGGTGTCCGAAAAAAAAAAGGGGGGGGGGGGGGGTTCAGGTGCTGCCACAGGAGGACGCCGAAAAAACGAGTTCCGTTTTCACATCTCTCCATTCCTCGCGGCCCCTCTAATCAGAAGGCTGCATTAGGAAGGGGAAATGGCGGTGGACGGCGCCTCTGTATAGTAGGGTATGGTGGTCGGCATGAAGTTCGCGCATCGCGTAGTCGTTATCGCCGAATATCGGCGCTCGCCGCACATGCCGCACTCACAGTCCGTTACAAACATTCGTGTCGCGTCTCTCCTCGAAGGCGACTGCAGCAGCGGAGACGCACACGGGTCCAGCGCCAGTATCGTGGCTGTATGAAGTTGTTTTACAAGATTGTGGGGACCCGGGGACGCCGGGAAGCAACGTACGACGGCAGCAGCAGGAAGCAGTGGCCAACTAGCCGAGCCGAGCGGTGTTTCGCGTGAATGATTTGCGGCCCGAAGCCGACAATCCAGGAAGTGAATTCTGAAAGCAAAGCCTTCTTCGATAGTTCGCGCTTCTTTCCAGCCCTTCTTTTTCTTTTATTTCGCTTCCCTCTGGGCGTTTTTTTTTTTTGCTTCTTCGGTGTGCCTGCGCTTGTGTGCGACGCCAGCTCGTCGCCAAACGGGGTGCGAATTAGCTTTCAGTTCAGTGCGAGCCGAAACGATCGACCCTCGACGTTGTCGCGTTCCTGGCCGCCTGCATGCGTCGCCGTTAAACCGTCAAGACTCTCCACGCAGAGTGTTTGCGGATGGAGAGGACGTTCTCGGTGCTCCGGTGAATACACATCGAGTCTATTCCGGGTGTTCAGTGCTCTCGTTTTCTTCTATCTTTTTTTTTGATGCCCCTTCGTCGTTGCTTACGCTCTGCACTGCTTGTTTACGTCGCTGCAATTTAACGGCATTCGGCGACATCGGTACTCTTCTGACCCGCCGAGTGGTGGCGTGCCTTCGAAACGAATGAGGTGGAAGCAATAAACAAGTCGACTTGTAGAGAGACGCCCACACAACGCCGGGAAAAGCAAAGACGAAAATAATACGCAGAGGAAAGAAATACGTGGACGGAGAGGTCTTTGCCGAGGGCCGCTCGTTTTATTGCTGTCTCCTGAAGTAATGCGGCACAGTGCCAGGATGCAGTGGTCTGGATCGTGAGCTTTCTGCATGAGCTAGAGCACTTGCGCGTTGTTGGCTCCCTTGCCCTCTTTCTAAGCGACTCGAGCGGGTCATGAGAACAGGGTGAACTTGCTCCGGAGCATGCCTGCATTTCGGACTGATCTTTTATTGCGTCTGACAGTTGTCGCTTTATTCGTACGAGGGAGTTGCATTTCTCTGCGCGGTTATATGTTTCCTTCAAGTTTTCCCGGTGTAGGTGCCGCTCTTCGTAAGATAACTGTATGACCATTTGTACCGGTAGGTGCTCTCTGCTGACTCGGGTCTACTCGAGGTAATCAACGTCTTCACTGCTAGTGGTCACTTCCAGAAATATCAGATTAGTAAATAACTGCATAATAAAATCCCCGTGCTTTCAATGAAATAATTCCATGTATAACAGTACAGGATAGAAATTTTCACCGTACTTTTGGCACAGCGAGCAGCCAGACAGATCGCCACAAACGCTGGCGACGCTTCTGACAGCAATTATTGAAATTCTCCTCCGATGTAAGATTTCAGGTCTCGTAAAGGTTTTTTTAGGAAGAGTTCGTTTTGAATTCAGTATAACGACCCCCAGGACAAAATTACTGCGTTGAACCCCGAGCGCAAGGCTTGCACGCAGTCACGGGGCATCGGACACCCCGTCCCATGGAACACACTGCGCAGTGTGACGCCAGATCGTGGGACAAACCCAGGGAACTAAGCGGTCGGAGACCAAACTGACGACTGGGATTGCGTAACAAACAAATACGACGGGAACAAAAGAAACACCGGAAACAAACAAGAGATGGCGCCAGGGGACAAACGCATTCCGCGGCTTCCTCTTTCGTCTCGGCCACGCATCGGCTCACATCGGGGCGAGCGTACACACAAATCCAGCCACACACGTGGCTCGGTTCGCACGCGCACCAGATGCACCGCTGCCGTACACGCGCGCGCATGCCGACCTACAGAAGCGGAATCAGGTAATAACGACGCATGCATCGAGCTCGCCGACAAAAAGAGTAAGGAAGTGCGGAAAGAGCAACCACCACAAACACCCCCCCCCCCCCCCCCCGCCCCTCCCCTTCTTCCCCCAACGACACACACAAGGAGGCTGAAAGGGGTGAACCAGTGAAGCCTTGATTCGATGAGCTTCTCCTAGCAAGGAAAGGACGACAGAACTGTGAGAAAAAGGGGGAGGGGAAGGAAGAGGGTGTAACAAACTGGACCGTGACCTTCGGCACGTATGCGTATGCGCCCTGCTCGGATCGCTCGGCGCACTAATCGCGTGACGATACGTCTCCGCACGAGATGCTGCGTCTAGACCTCGCGGCGCCTCGCCGTCTCAAATCGGAAGGGCAGGCCTACTAACTACAAGTTGGGAAGCTCACTCACTGCGGGTGGTTTTCGTCAACAAGCGATTTATTTTGTATATCCAAGGCATGCCGCATCGTTCGGAAATCAATTGCTAATAAGGAAAAAAATACAGAATGATTGGCTGAGAGATAAGGGTCTAAAGGTAATGTTTGCTGTCGGACAACTTCATCATCTTTGATGCTTTGCATTGCACACTGCACGTCACTCATGGACATCGTGCTCTCATTCTCCGTGAGCTTCTTACGCCGCTACTCCTTATCGTTACTTTTTATTTTTTTGTGCAAAAAATAATTTGTAATGCTGCAAAAATGGAGAGCGGCGTCCCGACGAGCGTGTCGATGGCAATTTTTTTTTCAGTGACTCGTTTTGTTAAAGCAAATCTTTGACTTCTCGGAAGCGCTGCCAAGACATTAAACTTCTACCTATGCGGACATAGTCGACATACCGGTCTTTTATGTCCTCATGCAGACACTTCGATTGAACATTCTTCGATTCAAGTTGAAGACGTCAGTTTTCTTTTTAAAATCTGTCGTGATGGGTAGGTCCGGGAACCATAACAAAAAAAAAAGAGTTCAGAACGAAACAACCGGATGAGGAACGGAGCGAGTCGAACAGCGCTGGCTTAACTCATTCCGTCCGAATAGCATACCATTCTCTCTCAGATTCCAAAACTTATTTATATTTTCCTTTCCGCTGCTTGTTGTCCAGCTCGGAGCGTTCGTTCGCCTCGGGGTCGTAGGCAGTAATCAAACGACACCGCGGCGTCGCGGACGAACGGATGGAGGCTCGCTTCGCAGCCGGGCCAGCCCCGCTATTCCGACAGGCGCCGGAATCGGCTCAGTGAACCAGGCTCTGCGTCCACCATTTCGACTCTGCTGGCGATCAGTGTCGGTGGGAGGGAAGAGGAGAAAGTTTCGAGCGAGCGGTGGGCTGCAAAGAAAGAAAGAAGGAAAGAAAGAAAGAAAGAAGGAAGGAAAGAAAGAAAAAGGCAAGAAAGGAAGAAAGAAACAAAGAAGGAAAGAAAGGAAGAAGGAAGGAAGGAAAGAAAGAAAAAGGCAAGAAAGGAAGAATGGAAGAAAGGGAGAAATAAAGAAAGGAAGAGAGAAAGAATGGAAGAGATAAAGTGGGGAAGAAAGAGAAGGAAAGAAAGAAGGAATGGAAGAAATAGACAAAGAGGGGAAGGAAGAAAGAAAGAGCGAAAGAATGGAAGAAAGAAAGAGAGAAAGAAAGGAAGAACGAAAGAACGAAAGAAAGAAAGAAAGATAGAAAGAAAGAAAGAAGGAAAGAAAGAAATCCAGGGAGCAGAAATGCCTAAATAGCTAGGTGCGAAGGTGCCTGTACAGCTTCTAGCCTTCATCGGTGAACCGAAGAAGCACCTCGCGGCGTAAACCCTGGCGACAAAGGGGAAAGCGGTGCTTTGCTGAGACTGAGTTGCGCTTTCCTTAGTGTGCGTTCTTGTGTGCACTTGTATGCGCGTCTCGCAGTTCTATTCGTTCTGCTGTTTGTATTGAAGCCCTTATTTTCGTCTCTAATTGTGGATTCGGAGCACACCCACTTCCTGGCCGACGAGACAGAAGAGCAGGGCTGAGAAGAAAATGAAGGGGCGAGGCTCGAGAGCAGGAAATCGTTTCTCCTCATTTTATTTGCTCGGTTCTCGCGGTGGGTTGAACGAATTTTTGTTCATGGTTGAGAAGTCGGAAGTAGAGAGGCGAGGAGTTTTGTTTGAAGTTGCCTTAGCTGGTAAGGACGAAACAAGTGCAAACAGCACGAAGCTAGCGATGCGAATCAATAAATTTCATCCACGTGACGGGCAAAATGTAAATCCGACGTGTCAGTAAATGGCCCCAAGAAAAGAAGGAGTGATATTAGTTGCGAAGGTATGTATCATTCCAAAGGCTGCCGAGGCTGGCGCCTCCAATATTTCGATGAGAAAAATTGCCCTCGTTATTATTATTATTATTATTTATTAGTACCTCACAGGCCCCGAAGAGCATTGGGTGAGGGGGGCAAATACAGATGTACATAAAAAAAAAACCATAATATCGGTGCAAGAACGCGGTACAAGTCAAATACAAGAAAGGAACACGAAATTTATACAAAACCGAGTTAAAATAACATCAGACACGAAACAACGTTAAGAACAAATGAAACTTGTACATTTCGAACATCACTATGGCAATAAATGTATACATAGATGTTTTTTAAACTCACCAGGATCAATGAAAGAGGTTATGTTGTCAGGAAGATCATTCCAGAGTTTTATTGCTCTAGGTAATGCAGAGGAATTAAACGACAGGGTCTTCCCATATATCCGGTTGAAGCTGAGTTGATTGTGTAAGCGTTGTGAAGAGCGGAAAGGTGATGCCAGAGGTAACAACGAAAGACGGGTGTGAACATATTTATGGAATAAACACAGAAGTGAAATGGAGCGACGAATTTCAAGTATCTGTATGTCATTAAGGTATTTAAGCTGGGATACACTTGCGAGGGGACTATAATTGCTAAAAATGTACCGGGCAGCTCTGCTTTGAATGGACTCGAGCATATCTATGAGATATTTTTGATGGGGAGACCATATAGGTGAGATAAATTCCAGCTGTGGGCGAACAAATGTAAAATATGCAAGTTTTCGAACGGAGCTAGGTGAGTTTCGAAGGTTCCGGCGTATGAAACCTAATGTCCTCGACGCTTTGTTGCAGACTGCAGAAATATGAGAAGACCATGAAAGATTTGGTGTGAACTGAATTCCAAGGTATTCGTACGACGTAACCCTTGATAGAGAGGTATTATTTATAGAGTATATGAAGTTAGAAACAACATGCTTGTGGCTAAAAGTCATTGATTTACATTTATTAGGGTTAAGAATCATTTGCCAGTTTTGACACCAATCAACAATAGTGCCAAGGTCATTTTGAAGGGTCAGGTGGTCAGTCTCAGAAGCGATCTTACGGTAAACAACACAGTCGTCTGCGAAAAGGCGTAAACGGGATGAAATGTTAGTGGGAAGGTCGTTAATGTAGATTAGAAAAAGTAAGGGTCCAAGTACGCTTCCCTGTGGTACGCCTGAGGTTACGTCACATAGGGATGAGGAAGAGCCGTTGACAACTGTGAATTGCTGACGTAATGAGAGAAAGTTTCGAAGCCAAGATAATGTGAGGGAATCAAGGGAAAGGGTAGATAATTTTGTAAAAAGCCGGCCATGGTCAACTCTGTCAAATGCTTTTGAGAAATCTAAAAAAATGCAATCTGTTTGCTGGTTATCATCCATGTTGAAATGCAGGTCAGTAGTAAATTCAAATATCTGGGTATCACATGAGTAGCCTTTCCTAAAACCATGCTGATTTGAAAAGAAGAAGTCATTCCGTTCCAGATGGTTGTAAATGTGAGAAGCGATAATATGCTCAAGTAATTTACAGCATATGCATGTTAACGAAATAGGCCGATAGTTATCAGGAGAGTTTTTGTTACCCGTTTTGAAGACAGGGATGACTTTGGCTTTTTTCCAGTCAGTGGGCAGTTCTCCGGAGGATAATGATTGCTGAAATATATGACACAAAATCTGGCTGGAAATTGAAATGGTGCTTTTAAGTATCTTCGAGTTAATGTTGTCCACTCCGGCAGATGATGATAACTTTAGATTTTTAATTAGTGATGCGATACCCTCAGCACTAATAGTGATGGGCTCCATGAATGGGTAGTCAGACTCGAGAACAATTGGCATACTGGAATAATCTTCCTTAGTAAACACTGATGCAAAAAATCTGTTGAACGCGGTTGGACATTCAGTGTCAGCTAGCGGCAAGTCATCAGTATTGTGTAGTTGTATGAGGTCATGTTTACTTTCGGGAGATATAGTCTGCCAAAACTTCTTAGGATTAGTCTGCAAAAGTGACGGCAGATCATGAGTGAAGTATTTGTTTTTGGCAGCGGTAACAGCAGAACAGTACGCTTTCAAACACAGCTTATATCTTTCCAACGAGGTTGAAGAAGGAGCAGATCTAGCTTTTCTGTATAGGCGCTTCTTTTTATTCCGTAATCGACGGAGGGTCTTGTTGAACCATGGATTTTTTATGTCATTAGCTATTGTAATCAGAGGAACATGTTTCTCTATCAGTGCAGATAGTTTGTGTTTGAAGAGCAACCAGTTTTCTTCGGTAGATCGTTCGTTCCTTAGCGGGAAAAACACCTCATTGAAAAATGAGGCAAGTTCCGTGTTAATTTCATCATATCGTGCTTTACTATAATCTCTAATTTTTTTAGTTGTAATACCTGCAAACAAGCTCGGAACTAGAATATCAAACTGCAACATCTTATGATCGCTAAATCCGTCAAGATACATAACCGGCCCTATGGTATCGGGAGCAGTGGATAGAGCTAAATCAAGAATGTTAGAACCGCGCGTATTCTGGCTAATCACTTGAAATAAATTGAAATCTAGTGTTAGGTTGATGAATTCTGTTGCAGCATGACTAGTTGAAGACAAACAAGGCCAATCTATTTCAGGAAAATTAAAATCACCCAACAAGTAGATGTTGCTAGGTGAACTGTGTTCGACAGCGGCAGCAATGCTAGACCGAAGATCATGAATGAAAGAAGTCGTACAATCGGGCGGACGGTAACACACTCCAAAAAGTAAATTCGAAGATATAGTTTTGCAGGCAGCCCAAACTATTTCGAGGTCTGAGTTAGAATTGATAGCAGTGGATGGTAACGTTTTTTTAATACCAAGAAGCACCCCACCCCCTCTTTTATCTGCACGGTCATGTCTGTAGATATTGTAAGCATGGGCGTCTGGAAAGATTTCATTGTCTTTGATACCGGCGTGCAACCAAGTTTCAGTTAAAGCAACTATATCAGATTCACTGTCTTGCAGAAAAGAGCAGAGGTGATCACGTTTAGGCATCAAGCTTCGGATATTAGAAAACGAAAGGGACAGCGTCGGAGCCTGGGGGCATGACGTGGACTGAGGACAATCACGCAATCTAGGTGCATTGCCTAGCTATGGTGATACTAATATGACCGAATCAGTAAAGGTAAGCTCCACTGTCGAAACATTGGCATCGGACATGACGAGTGTTCAAGTTACTTTAAATCTGTGTGAAGTGTCTAATTAGAAACGTAACGTTTCGAGCCGCAGGGCTGAAAACAGGTCGCATGATGGAGCAGATCCTCGACAGCACTCATCTGGTCGCAGCAAAGTCGACTGTCCTGTTTTGATGCGTTGCGGTCTCATCTTTCATGATATAACTGTGTACGGCGTATGACTCGTTCCGTCCGCTCTCTTCTTTTTGTTATTAATACAAGCTCCATGATATCGAAATGCGTCGTCGGTCATAAAATTATCTTATTGGCAGGAGGGAAGTGGCGTCACTAGACCGGAGTATTCCCATTGGCCGGAAGGAAGTGACGTCACGAGACTCGAAGTGACGTCACTTCGGGTAATGGCATCAACAGCTGCTAATGATATCGTATTGCCAACGCATAATGGAATTAGGTGTCCCTGTTAGTTTTTCTCTTCTTTTAAGTAGATGTAAGCTAATCAGACACGCCACTTTAGATTTCTACTGCCAGCTTCCATGCGAGGTAAACAACGGTCGAGGTGAGCGTCGCCGCCAATGACGTCAGCGCCAAATTACGCGACGTGTTCAACAGTAAGCTACGGCTCATCATACTTTCAACGCAAAGCGGAGAAAGAAAGTTGATGCGACGACCACCGCCGCGTAGCCCCCGCTCATCAATCTCAGTTCCGCGTGCCCCTCGGCTTTCATCGCCGATTGCGCCTTCCTTCACAAAAAGGCGCGCGCGAGAGACATTGCCTCGCGGCAATTGTTCGCTTTTATCCTGCTGCTTCGGTGAATAGCAAAAAAAAAAAAAAAACTGGCAGTCATAAACGCGCATACGCGCCGAGGTAGCGCAAACTTAGAACTCTCAGCTTTTTCGCCGTGCTTCTGCCACTCTCTTTCCTTCCTCCTTCTTTCGCTTTCTCTTCCTCGTGCATCTATCTCTCTTGGCGGCGCCGGTAAATTTCGGGCCAACGCGCTTTCGTTTCTCCAAGACACGCACGCGCACGCCTCACATAAACGTTACGGTCTTTCTATCTTTGCTTCTTTCTTTTCTTTTCATTCTTCGGTGACCTTGTTTACCCACTCGTGGCTTGGCTACTAAGGCAGCGCGGAAGGCTCATCAACGCCAGGGAAGCTCGCGGGAACATTTGAGAAATGTGGCTATTTTCGCCTTTCCGCGTGTATATTGATGGGAACCGCTGGTCTTCCTGAAAGCGGACTGGCTCATGTACTATACGTGAGACAAGGCATTGTTCGTTTCGCGTGCGCTTTTCGGGTCTTAATAACAGCACGTTCAGATGAGACCTCGCGAACGCTGCAGGGAAGGCATTACAAGACGAATGGACTTTGGGGTACATCGGTTATGCAGGCAAGAAATGAGAGGTTCTACAACCGTGTATGAGTAACGTGCTTTCGCGCAAATTCTGCGATGCGGGCGCGCAGGTGCTCGCGGGCAGGGAAAAATAATTATGAGTTTTTGGCGGAAACGTCCAGGTTTCCGAAACGCTCACAAATTGATGCTATTTTGTTCGTTTGTTTGCTTGCTTGTACGCTGCCTCTTTACTCTTTGGTCATGCATGCTCCGAGGCACGAAGCACAGAAAAGTCGCGGAAGAGAAATTTTTTTTTGCTTTGTCCCGAATATTGTCTTTTTCATTTCCCAACAATTCTGGGGAAAAAAATTGAACGGGCGAGTTTTTATGAATGCAGTTTTCTCATATATTGTGAGATTTCACTATACCAATCAATATATCCTCTCTTCAACCACCGACAGGCTTGCATTTTTCTTTTTTTTTTTGCTATGAACGTTTTTGCTATCGTCAAAAGCGTTCCTCTTTGGTTTTATATGGCAGTGTTAACTCAATTCAAAAGGTAGAAAAACTTTAAAGGAAAGACTTTGCTACACATCAGAAGAATGGACCATTACCTTCAATATTTCCATAACTGTACTTTATAATTCTCCAGTATTCAAAATTTTTGCCCGAGAACGTTGAGAATGTTGCGCCGATAATGTGATTTCATGAAAGACGTGTGAACTTAAGGTTCGAACGCTGCGAAAAACGGTGTTCTGACTTTCCAAGAGCTTCATGCTACGACATCCCTGGCCAAGCCTCAGGTCAGAAGGCAGTGGTAAAAGTACGTGGTTTGCATGTGCACAACACTTTTGCGCGTAGTTTCACAAGTTTCTGAGAATTAATAATGTCAGAGACCATGCTTTCGAAGCATGGAATAGTCCTGCCGTTAAAATTTGTTAACCAAATGAGAAAAGAATACTACACTTGCAAGCGAACCTCATGCAGGTTTAACTCACACCGTGTGAAACATGCAGTTGTATGTACCCCCTTTGCCAAAAGTAACCGAGCAACAGGTTTTTGCTTCTCAACCGTATAACGGAGCCTTTATGGCACCCCAAAAGACTTAAAGGTGTCAGAACGTGAGGACAAGGGCTCACCTTATTGCATACAGATACGGAGCCGGTTACTTTTGGCAGACGGTACATTCATCAGAGGTTCTCAGACTGCATTCGTTGGACTTTCCTTTGGGGGCCGCAGCAGCCAATGGCCTGCCACTGTCACTTTTCATTCATTCATTCATTCATTCATTCATTCATTCATTCATTCATTCATTCATTCATTCATTCATTCATTCAAGTATCTGCCTATGTTTCATTTATGCACTTATCAAGTCGTCATGCTGGGACACTTCATGATTAAATGAATGAGTTGAGAGTCATTACAGCACATCGACGATATTTACAGTTAACAATTTGAAGTGTGCTAGATTAGTGCATGGAGAACAGCTTTCGCAGGGCGGCGATTCCATTCCTTGGCTGCCTGAACAAAAAAAGCTTTAAGCTTCATTGTGGGAACGGATCATGCCGTGATTCTTCACAAGTGACTGCTTGGACGCTACGGCTGATCATTTTAATTCATTTAGGACATTTTCGAGGGTTTCACTCGAATGCGCATCTTGCAGGAGGGGACAAAGGCAAGGGTGCAGAGGTTCCTTAACACCTTTCAAAAGCCGTTGGGGTTATAGAGACCTAGATGTCTGCCCCCCCCCCCCCCCCCTTGACGTGGGTCACAAAAACAAATATAATGGTCGTTTCGCCCATCCATGTCTGATGACTCATCATCGTCCGCTGACGCCATCAATATTCTTGTCAAGCAGCCTACAACCCTCTTGAAAGCTTTTTGCCGGCTACAGCCCGACGTTCACTTCGCACTGGGGACAAACAGTCTGCGACGCAGTTTCCAGCGGACGCATTAGTCATGAGCTGCGTTTTAAAAGCCAAAAAGAAAAGAAGGAAAGTCGAGTGAGTATCCGGAAACCCGAGCACACAAATCCGGCACCAAGCGCTGTTCGAGAAACGAACGAGCTTAATAGGGGCGCAGTGCGTCCTTCACGATCACAGAATGATCACGATCGAAATAAATAGGGAGGATACGCTCGAAGTGGCGTCGACGGCATGCCGTGCCTCAAGTGGTCCGAACAGGATGCCGCCGCGCTATGCGTGAACGTCGGCGATTGCGACATGGCCCGATTTGGTCGAGACCAATAATACTTATCACGCCTTTCTCGGCGATGACTTAAGTGCGCACCGAAGAAAGACCTCCTCCGCGCCGGAGCGTCTGCCCCTCCGGTGACCATACGCTTCGCTTCAAATACGAGTGTCGCGAGCAAATTAAAAATTACTGATCATTAGCCCTTTTTTGCCATAGAATAAAAGATGATGACTAATACTCGATTTTGTATGCGTGGTTTAACGTCCTGAAGCTACACATGGGCTATAAAGAAAGCCGTAGCGGAGAGCACTGATTTAATTTCGACCACTCTAGTTTCTTTGTTGGTATGCGCTGACATCGCGAAGGACCACACGGGATTTTTTGGATTTCATTGTTATTGAAATGTGGCTTCAGCGACTGGGATTTTATCGTGCGACCTTCGGTAGGAAACTTCCGCGTACGCGTGGAAAGGATTTTCATCGATTTGTGGCCTTCTACTTTCGTAGGTGAACTTTAAGAAAAAAAATTCTAAGCACGATTACGCCTTTCCCTAATGCGAAATTTGAGCGCAGCTCTGTCGGTGTCTGAGGCTCTGTAGGCTCATTGTTTTGCTTAGCTGGTTCGCCGGCACGTCAGGCGACGCTATCAGTTCGATGGTAGGATTAGTTGGTGAAGACGACGATCTGCAGCGCACAGCGCGAGAGTGTTTTGCAGTTTATCACGATACGGGATCGGCTGCAGCAATCATGCAATGGACATTAAAAAAAAGACAATATGACGCCGCATTCTGTACGATATCTCACTGCACTGCCATTTGTGGATGAATCCTTTTACATGCTATATTTAATTTAATTACACATCGTGTGGAAAACGAGCATGATGGACGGACATTGTGAATCTGTTGTTTCTGCCAGAGACCATTTCAGTAGAATGATTGTGCACCTAAAAGAATTGTATGCCCACACTGAGTTTTAAACGGAGTGGCACTCAATCTTAGTGCTGCGCTGTTCATTGCCTTTTTTTGTTCTTGGTAGCTTAAATGGGTCGCATTAAGACGTATTAGCTACGCATTCTGCATTGACTCTCTTATCGTGCTTCATTGCTTAGGCGTGTCGATTTGCCACCATGTTAAAAAAAAAAAAAAACCGGCGATAGCCTAGTGCTCGCATGCAGTGGCCACTGAAGCTGATCTGCTTGTATGCGCCGCGGGTTTTGAATTCCAGTATCGGTAGTATTTATTTATTTATTTATTTATTGGCTCGGTTACGCCGACGGCGGAGACACGGCTCAGCCCACAAACGGGCGCTTAAGAGCTCAGCTCTAAAACTGACGAGGTGGAGGCGACACACAGTGACAGGTACAGACACAAATGCATGTATGCTCTTTTTCTCCCTCTCACGCACACACGCTGTGTGGTTCTTGTCCATTTGACTCACACTGGTGCTGGGAAACTTTAATGTATTTGACTATATTTTGAGTGATTCTCTAGTCAATGGCCGTAGGAGGCTCACTTTAATTATCGAGGTCTGAACGCGCTCGCCGACATCCACCCATCTTCGGCCTTGATAATTGGCTGTTGGCGAAAGGAAATGGCGGCGCAGTATCTGTCCCATATATCGGCGGACACCTACACCGCGCCATAAGGGAGGGGATAAAGGAGGGAGTGAAGGAAGAATGGAAGAGAGAGGTGCCGTAGTGGAGGGCTCCGGAATAATTTCGACCACCTGGGGATATTTGACGTGCACTGACATCGCACAGCACACGGGCGCCTTAGCGTTTTGCCTCCATAAAAGCGCAGCCGCCTCGGTCGGTTTCGAACCCGGGACCATCTTCGACCTCCGAGTTAAGTTTCTGGAGACGCTTGCTCTGACATGAGATGAGGCACGGGCGAAATTACAATACCCAGCGCAGAAGACACACCTCGCATGATCCTTTGCTAGTGCGCACCGAGCCAACTAGTCTGTCTCACAGCCTGGCGGCTCCAGTAGTGTCAAATCAGAGGCTAAGTGCTCGAAGCTTTTCGCATGGGGAACTGGCGCGTGATTGACGCGCACTTTCAGTGTTGTACACAGGGCCAATCACGATTCTCGAAGAAACGAGAGCAGGGCAGCCGAGAACCATCCTTACACGTACAAGCACTCTTAAGTATTCAACCTCTCATTCGTTGACGCCAGCTGCATATCTTACACTGTTAAAAAACGCTGTCGAAACTTTGCGAGAGAGAGAGAGTGCAGGGATTATAAAGTCGACGCAAAGAGTCCTTCATCAAAGCTTCCGCCTCTTAAAACGCAGTGTGCTCCATTCATTAACGAATCCCCACATCACTTTCAACACAACGAGAAAGTAAAGAGACGCGGCTGCTTCACAAGCGTTCCTTTCTTTTTCTAACCAAGGGAGAAACAACCAAGCTGCTGCTAACGGCGGATTCGCCCTCACTTAAGCGCGCACACAGGAACGCACAGCGCACAAACGAACTGAGGGCGAAAGGTGACTCGTTATCAAAAGTGCGCGAAAATTCTCCGCCGCTGCTGTTGCGAATCGCTCCTAAGTGGCCGCGCGCCTTCCGCAAAGTAGCGGCGGATGAGCGGAGAACCAAACAGGCGCCACATTACGCCGGCCACGGTTATATGGGAGTTGATTACACTCTCATTTTCCTAGAATGACGCTGGCTCCTTCACGCAGCGTCTGGAACGCAACTGTGCGCAAGTATGAGGAGGAGGAGGAAGGGTAGTAAAGAGAGAGAGAGAGAGAGAGTTGGCGGACGGTGGTGGGCAATTCAGTGGTGAGGAACGCTGGTGACCGCGCGAGCGCAGGCACTCACCCGCGGAGAGAGACAACTGCCGTGCCAGTGGCGGCGTCACCTTCGTCCGCGGACGACTCGGAAGCGGACGACCAAGTGGAGGGGGGGGCGCAGTTCGCAGCCCGGGCCTAGTATATAAGTCGTAATTGCTCATCACACCGCGGGAGCCGAAGAGAATAATGGCGCCGCTCGAGACGCGACATCGGGCACTTTTCAAGGCCACCGGCTGTTGTTCCGGGAGCACGGCCGACCAGTGGCCCCTTCCGCGGTTGAAAACTTCTTTTTGTTGTGTACGTTGCAGCTGCTGCTGCTGTCATTGTTGATGATGATGATCATTATGTTAGTCTTGCCAGTTTTGTTGTCTTCACCGGTGGTGTCGCAAACAAAAACAAGTAGTGTTACTGATTCATTAAAAAAATAAGGAACGGCGGAGGGGTTTCTCCGCTAAAAGAACATAGCGGGTGTAATTATGTGGCTTGAATGATGTGTTACAGCCTGTGTGAGCTGGTGCTGAAGCACACCGTCCAAAACATAGTACTATCCTGCTCATGTGTTGCTACCTCATGCCTAGGGTATGCTGTGCAGGCAGTAGTTGACTTAAAGTATGCTCGCATGTTATGGTGCCACCTGGACCAAAAGTATTCTGCCGGAAGCATACTCCGCAGAAATTGAGCTGAAACTAG
This sequence comes from Amblyomma americanum, assembly GCF_052857255.1. NCBI lineage: Eukaryota > Metazoa > Arthropoda > Arachnida > Ixodida > Ixodidae > Amblyomma > Amblyomma americanum. The sequence continues at coordinate 33,261,209 of NC_135498.1, read as the reverse complement.
GCTTCGAAGTTGTTAATTTGACAACCTAAAGTGAAATTATGCTCCTGAAAGTACTTTCTACAGGGAGTAAATTGATAATTTGCTATGAAGTACGTGCCAGCCTTAGATGGCAGTTCCATGAGAACAAAACCCGCATGTATAGGACGGAACTTTGATCTGCTCGTCTTAATGGACGTGGTGTGAATCGCTGATGTTTTTGTGTCTTCTTAATCGCTTTGCTTTTTTTTACTCCGCGTAGAGGTTTAATGGCTTCGCCCACGGCCCTCAATTCCTGCGCCATCACCATCATGGTCTCCCTCGTCTCGAGGTGACAAACTTGGCCCGCGAGTGATTTTCTGCGAGCGGACAAGTTAGCGCGTGCGCGTGCCGCTCAATCCACCCAAGCGTTGAACCTGCAAAATGCCGCGGATTCCTAGGCAGGTAGCAAAAAAATAAGAGAAAAAAAGCTAATAAACGACCAGTAGGAGAAGCACCAGCCCTGCACACTGAGCAGAGTTGGCGGACGTTTCGTTTCCTCTTGTTACTCTTCTTCCTTCCCCCTCGACGGCGAAAATGTCCGCGTCGAAAAAAAAAACAAAGAAAATCCCCTCGCAGCCTTCTCCCAGTAGCGGCGTCTTGGGCGTCTCTCTGGCGTCTGGACGAGGTGGTTGTGAAATTCGCTCAATCGTCAAGACGTCAGGCAAGCCGGCCGGAGCAGAGACAGGTTGGGAAACGGGCTCGGCTCCCTTCCTATATAATCGCGGCAGAGGCACCTCCGGAATGCCGACTGCGGAACGCCAGCGAGCAAGTGAGCGAGCAAGCGCGAGCGCCGGCCGGATTGCATGCGAGACGCGTCTTCTCAATCCGTCCGTGGTGGTGAGGCCGTGCATGCGCCGGCACCAGTTCCCTGCATGAGCCAAGTGGCGCAGCTTGCGCTGCCCTGAAATGCGGAAGGCGCCGCGGCCCACTGCACTCTGTCTGGCGGCGCTGTGACTGGACAGTTCGGTGCACCGGAATACGGCAGCTGAGGGCGCGTTGGGGACTGGGTCTGCTGATGCTGCCGCTGCAGATGAAGGGTGGTAGAAGGTAGTTTGGTTTGGCTTACATGGGTTTAACGTCCCAAAGTGACTCAGGCTATGAGAAACGCCGTAGTGAAGGGCTCCGGAAATTTCGACCACCTGGGGTTCTTTGACGCGAACTGACGTCGCACAGTACACGGGGCTCTGGAATTTCGCCTCTATCGAAATTCGAGCGCCGCGGCAGGGATCGAACCCGCGTCTTTCAGGTAAGCACCCGAGCGCCATAGCCACTGAGCCAACGCAGTAGAAGATAGGAAGGAATGGTTGGTTATCAGGAAATGAAAGGCGCGGTAACTGTCTCGCTTCTCAGTGGGCACCTCAACCAAGCCGTGAGGGAAGGGAGGAAGGTGGGAGTGAAAGAGAAAGAGAGAGGGGATTACAGTAGTGGAGGGCTCCGGAATAATTTCGACCACTTAGGGGTCTTTAACTTACAGTCAATTGCAGAGCACACGGACGCATTTTGTATTTCGCCTCCATCGAAACGCGGCCTTGGCGGTCGTGTTCGAACCCTGGTACTCCGGATCAGTAGCCGAGCGCCTTAACCACTGAGCCGCCACGGAGGGTAATAGGAACGAATATGTCCACTCGTTGAAGCTCGTGCTTAGAGGACCATATAGGAAGGAATGTGGTCCTTGAAGCACGAACTTTAACCAGTGTAGGGGGGAAGCAAGCCTTGGGGGGTGGGGCGGAATTGCACTATGATCCCTTCAGTGACCCAAACATTTGCAGCACAAGCCGTCATCCAACCAATACAAGATGTCTCCCTCACGAACTGCCCAACGCTGTATGGTATATTACTGTATGATATATATCGAGCCCGGATGCGTAGAACCCGGATATATCGATTTATTGTTTATATAAAGCAGCCAGCACACCCTATTGAAAATCTCATGCAAATGTATAGCACTATTGTTAGCATTTATCGAACTTGCGTTTAGCGGCACATTCGTTGTATCGAGCGGCACGCTTTGCAAGTGGCGCTTCTCTATGGCGTTCTTCGATCCCTTTTCACGCGCTGCTGAGACAGGTCGGCTTCGCGACGTTGGTCACCTGCTGGCAGCGATAGTGCTGCGAAACCACGTAACGAGGTAAACATGGGGTGTGCTTGAGGCTGGCCGCCGGTCTTTTGTGCTCGTCTCTTGTACTCCGCCACATCTAAACACGCAACAATCCCGAATTATTCGTAGATTCGAAACCAATGTAGTCCTCATCACGCACAAACTTTATTTGTTCGGCTTCCGCGGTGACCAAAGCTGTCCCAGTTGTCCTCATCACATCGCAGACTCTGTGCATATTCTGTTTGCTTGCAGCCCAAACTACACCTTATTTTCCCTATGCACCACCCACAACCTGGAGCGCTTGGCTAAACTCAGAGTAGCTAGATAGACAGCAGGCTCTAGCCGAACAGGCGACCCACCTTCTGGGGTCTTAACATTATCCCAGACGTAAGTTATTTCGTCTTTACTTGGCCCCCTGGAGATCTTTAACGTGCACAGGCATCGCACATACATGGGCGCCTTATGAAAGGCGCCCAGGGAAGCGATGAAAGGAGTGAAAGAGGTGAGTTGGATAAAAGTGCAGTGGCTGCCTACCACGCAAGGCGATAGCTGTGTTAACTGCGCAATAACCGTAGTAGAGATTATTCTGTTCGTCATGATGTCGCGGTCATGTCGCTGCGTCGACACAAAACCAGGCAGAGTGAGGTAATTGCATTTACTATTTTGTACAGTGTTGAAGATGGACAACATACGCCGCAAACTCCGTAGACGGCAGCCGTAACATCTTGTAGGAATGAAATAAGGTCTTTTGATAAATCCCGCTGAAATGAGTGAACTACCGCAGTGGTGGCCCTGTGGGTTGAGCATTCGCCTCGCATGCGGGAGGTGCAGGGTTCGATACCCAGTGCCGCCGGGTATACCCACCGGTCGTACAATGGGTAGAAGCTTTCCCCTGGTCTGGTGCTCAGCTTATTTAGGGTGAAATTCTTGGGAAACGGGTCTTTGACCCCGCATTGAGTAGAAGAAAATACCTTGTGCCATGGCGCTCTTTCGCCACAGATGTCCTTGTGCCATAAAAATCTATCATCATCAATGAGTGAAACAGCACCTGTTAGCATTGACTGACAGATTGAGATAGCCGACGACACCATGTCAATGGTTTAGCGTCAACGTTTGGTGTTGAGAAGAATTAATTGAAATAAGCTCATTCCTCGGCACAGCCCAAATGATCAGCATGAAGATCCCAAGAATCAATCAATGAGAAGCAGGTTGCTAACTTGTGCAGGCCAGTGCGGAGGACATCCATATATAAATAATTCATTTCAAATGGGATGCGTACTTTCCCTGCATGTCCTGAAAGTTTGGCGCTACGAACTCAGCCTCGCCTTTCGTGCCTATCGTCCGGAAGGCAAGGCCAAGCTCGTAGCGCCAACCATTCGGTCACCCAAAACTTTTTAGAAGAATTACGGAGGTGGTACCGAATGTACCTTCACTTTCATCCCACGAACTCGACAAAGTAAGCTGGAGAAGTGTCATAAGACAAAGGTAACTCGTAGTCATCTTATTGCTGGCTGAGAGCACGCAAAAGTCCACTCTCTCTGGTTACCCGCTCTTCAAGGAAGGTTCCTGCCTCGAATATGAGAACACGTGCCCAGCATTTCCAAAATGCGCCGGCACCGCTGAACTGGTTAAGAGCTTTAGACCCTCTGCACATGCAAGCGTTCCCCAACTGTGACCTTTGCTCGGGAGTTTCTGGCAAGCGTGACGAAATGCGACGACTCCGGAAGGGGTCATACGAGTAACGCCGAGTGATATGCGTACAAGTTTCTTGCAAGCTTCTGTTAGTGTAGTCTTTCGGTGCCTGTTTATACCCTAGGTGGTCCTCCGGTGCCTCTGAAGAAACCAGTACATCTCTGCTTGCCAGTATCTTGAGCAATAATCGTTACTTACGGTTTTGTTAAGCCGAACTGTTGACACTTGGTAATGTAGGTTTGAGATATGATCCACATGATTCACAAACCATATCGCGTAAAGTATAGCTCTGTTCTTGGCCCAAGCAATAACGTAGCTAAAGCTCCCCGATACCTAGCGGTCAGGTCAAGGATCCATCCGGCTTTGTGACCCAACCGGCTCTGTGCCGAGGCGAACGATCTCGTGAGACAAGCTACATACACAATGGACTCTGGTAAAACGAAACAACACAAAACGTAACAAAGAAGCGCGCCGATGCGAACTTACGACTCTAGGCCGTTCGGCGCCGGGCCGATTAGATTCACTGCGCGCGTGACGTGAACAGTGAATCCGAGACAGTGGGCAATCGCAAACCGATTGCCCGCTGAGTGGTATCTGTCTTACCGCTAGAGGATTGGTGGTGGTGCGGTTCTCTTGTGCCTCGAGCTCGGAGAGGATGAATTGGTCGGCGAATAGGGGTTCGTTTTCATTCGCGGATGACGTGCCGCGGCTATTGAAATCATTTCCGCGCGTGCTCGGAGCGAGGCGCCGATCCTTAAACGATGTTGCAGGAAGTGGGCATGCGGTCGATTGGTTGCTTTCTCACCGCGAGCTAGCAGACAAACGCATCCGGACTGGCTACATGCATGTCGCCTTGTACCTCCATGTCGGCTGGTCTCACCTCCGGATCTTTTTTTGTTTTGGCCTGCACGTGCAGGCTTTTAGATCTGTTAGAACTTAAGTTTAGTCCAAGTGTTCAGTGCCCAAGGCAGCGGTCAACCTGCAAACGGTTAAAGGTTCTTTGAAGTGTGTTCATTAATTAATTAATTATCCTGCAAGAACGCTGTGAGCTTTGAGACCTGCCTAAGGAGAAGGTTCCGGATTGATTTCGACACCCCGCGGAACAAATTATTTTTAGTGCATGACAAAAATACCCAGGTTAACTGAATATTTCTAACGAAGTGGAGGTTAGACGCCTCAGGTGGTCAAAATTAATCCCTAGCCATCTACTACGGCGTACCTCGTAATCCATGCGTAGTTTCGAGACGTTAACCCCTACATACCATATATACCATACCATACCATAATATAATCACCAGAACAATCTTCTTCGTGATGTCTAGTCTGGTTAGAAAGTATTTCTCTTAATTATAATCATATCAGCCGGATCGCCTGAACCGGATCAATTAATCACATCAAGCGGGAAGCACACCGGATCAAGAAAGAGAAGGAGATAATAATATTATCAGACTTCACCATCTTCCTCTAGAATCGCATGACAAAGCATATATCAATGCTCACATCGGTCAGGCCGCAGTGTGACTGCACGAATGACATTTTCGAGAGCGTCCATCCCCCGTTCTTCCTCAGGAACAGGGCCTAAAAGATCTTGCTGCTAGATTAGTTGCTGTTCTTCCTCAATATTCAATGCACCACATATACGGAAAGGACTTCCGATGCACTGTCCAGGACAGGGCAAGAGGATAGCACGTCTTGTCCGTGCGTGTCCCTTTACATCGCTTGTGTGGCGCCTTTGATGGTCCGCATGCGAACACGCTAGTTTCTGGACATGAAATGCTGTTACGTCTTTCCGGTTACGCAGAGAAATTACTTCATACAGTACTCGCTCTAAAAATATTTGCAGGCATCACGCTAGTGTCACAAAAAAAAATCTGCTGTTGTTTTACCACGTCCACTCGGAGATATTGCCATCGACTAATTGCCATCAAATCGAGATATTGCCATCGACTACCCTTCCTTTGTTAGCACGGAACGGAAAGTGGGGACGCAAGATATACCGGAAAAGGGCTCCATTCTTCTTGCTGCAGCTCGACTTTATGGTGCACCGTGCACATCACTCTGAGACCGCGTCATCATCCATCTATCCGAAATGAACTTGCAGCTGCGGAACGGAGACGAAGACCTGCTGCTAGATGTACGGAAAGCGACGACCGGCTAGACGGGTACACCGCATGTACGGGATCAGGACAATAGAAATCGATGACCGCGAGCATCGTCAAGGAACATCGCTTCAAAGACACGTCCGCGGGACAATGGAGAACGAAAACGGCCGTAGCGTCATTCATGGCAACGATTTCCTCCAACGCCCCATCCCTATCGACCAGGGCACGTTAGGATCATCCGCATTCGCCAATGGCATCGAACAGCAGCAGGAGCATCAGCAGAGGCAGCAGCAGCCAGTTGCTTCTTCGTCGGTGGTCGGGCGCCCCGGCTCTCGCGAAAGAAAAAAAAAACGAAACACAAAACAAAACAAAGAAAGCGCCGCACAGTTCTCGCGTCGTCCCCACCCGACTTAAACCAAAGCAAGGATGCGCGCTTGCAAGGCATGCAGGCACGCAGAGCGTCGCACGCAGAGACTCGCCGAGCGGATTTGCGGCGGGGTCCTGTTATCCTTCCTTCCTCGTAGCGGCGGCGGCGGCGGCCTGCCTCTTAAAGTCGGGCAAGAGCATCTCTCACGTCGCATTCGAAGACAACGGCGGCGGCGACGCCAAGTTCAAGTTCGAGGTTAACGGCGGGCTAACTGGCTCCGCGGCGTCCGCCGCTCAATCGCTCTCGCTGCTCGACCCTCAAGCCGGAACTTTTCTTTTCGGCGGCCCGTTATCCGACCGGAAGTCTGGTGCGGCCAAGTTGCTCCCCCGGCCACTTCTTTTCTTCTCTCTAGCGAGATGTCGCCCTTTTGTTTTAAGTCGGCGCTGCGCGCGCTTTTGTACTCGCGCTATCGGCGCGACGGCGTATGCACCCTGCAGCCGCCGTGAATGCATGCGGCCCACCGGTCTGTGGCGGGGGTGCCGGGTCTATATTGCGGCGGTGATGCCGGCGCCATGCTCTGAAGAGTACCGAGTCGCCGAGGTCAGATTGCGTCTTAACGGATGATAAGCTGACTGTTTTCCGCGCTCATTTATTTCTTCTTTGGACGCTGCGCTGCCATGTCAGCATTTTATTTTTCAGCTTTCCCATGCTTTCTCCTCCTAAAGAGAAGCATGAACGACCAACGGCTCAGAATCGAGTGTTCTTTTTTTTTGTTTCCTTTTGTCTCAGCTAACGGGTTAGTTTCAAATCTTCCTTTCATTATGTTTTCACGCAGAAACGGAGGTGAATTGGGGAGGGGGGTGATGAAATACGAGCGACCCGGACAGCCTGGCCATAACTGAACTGAACTAAAGGTGAACTTTTCTTTCTTTTTTCTTTAAAACTCTAAACACAAGAAAGAGTCCCAGGGATGTTTTTTGTTTCTCTGCCTGTGAATCTCACATTTGAACGGTGAAGTGTTTGCGGTCGCTCTCTTCCCCCACAAGGAGTTGCATGGGCGGTGAATGACCAGCCACAGCTACTTAAGATAACGGACCGCCGGTCTGCTTCGCGGTGGCACGCGCTTGCATCGCTGAGCCTAGCATTGATATGTTGTGCGGCGAAGGGCTGGTGTTTGGTTAGAGGAAGTGGTTGCCTTTAACCCCTTGCGATGCCGGTCTAGCTGAAGACCAGTTTGCTCTTTAAACTGAGCGCTGAAAATGTTACTAATCGTGCGCACGCTTTCGCGTACAGCACATGTTATCGATTTGGAGATCGAGCAAGAGTAATACGTGTACGTGCGCCTCTTCCAATGCATGCAGTAACGCAGAAGGGTCACGACCGTGTGCCTATGAAGACAAATACCGTAGATTCTTTCATCGTCATCTTCCTTGTCGTTTTTAAGCACAAATAAAAGCGCGAAATGGGGCCTTTCTGTGTCAATTTCATTTTTGATCTCAGTGGAATTCATGGATACAAAGTTTCAGTAAAATATTTATTTTTCCTCACAAGAGGGCTCCACGGTAAAAAGGGTGAATGAATTATTTAACGAGAAATCAAACTTTCAGTCGTGTTTTAGGCTTCCTCATGCACAGTCTTTGCAAAAAGTAGCCAGGCTGCATGGCTTGCTTCTTGTTCGTAGAGTAGAGCCCTTACGGCTTCCCCGAATATCAAAAAAATTCTCGGAAGGTGAGGACAAGGGTTCTCCTCATCACATATCGATTTAGAGCTTGAAGGCTGGCATGAGAGCTTCAATATACGACTGAGAAGCAAACCGTGCAGCCTGGTTACTTTTGGCAAAGGCTGTACATGCAGGTACTAGAGACAAGGCGAGTGAGAGAGAGAGAGAGAGAGGATAAATTTTATTGAGAAACTTGTCTTGTGAATTTCTTGACGCTCAGATGGTTGGGATCCTCATTGCAGAACTCCAGTGGCCTTAGCTGCTTCACGGACCTGGTCGATGAGCTTTAGCTGACCTTCCAAGGATACGCAAGTCATTTCAGCCTTCCACTGCTCGTAAGACGTGTGTGTCGTCTTTGAAGGTTCGGGCTTGTCCTCACACCACCACTAAACGTGGAGAAGAGCGGGACTTGCGTTACACCAGGGCCAGGTGGCATGGTATTGAGTAGGATACAGTTTGCTGTATTTATATATAAGTTTCGGGATAAGTTTGTCTGCATTTGGCGCCAGGCTACAGCGTGTGGTGTGCTTAGCTTTTTGTGCGGTGTAGGGTATTCCCTACGGTTAAGACGTAGTGTTTCTAGTCGCTCGCTATATGTGGACGCAAGGGGTGTGAGGTGATGATAGGAAGGACCCGCTCGGTTAATGAGTGCTCTGGCTAGGTAATTAGCCACCTCGTTGCCCTCTTTAATCCGGCATGACCCGGTGTCCAAGTAATTCCGTGATCTTGTGAAGGGGTAACCGCAATGAGTTTTACTGCTCTTTTGGGGGGTCTGTCGGCCATATACTGTTATGGGCAATTATACTATTATAGGCTCTTGCAACATGTTCAGAACCAGAAACTTTACAGCGCAGCAAACCCCGCTGCAGCCTCGGAGTACTGCTTCCGCGCACATAGCAGAAAAATCTCTATAATCAGGACAAACTACAGTAGGCAACACGTACGTACAGTTCCAGATACCGTCTCTACTAAATCGCACTGAAAAGCTACTTGATTTCAGCAAGCCAATTCTCCAGAAGTTCCTTAAGAATGTAATATTTCAAGAAAACATTGAATTCATTTGATTTATTTCTCTTGTTTTTTTGCTAGCATTTATGGCATTTCAGTTGCTAGTTTTGTCCCTTTTGTCCCCTAAAGAGAAATCAGTTGTTAGCAATTGTAGTTCTATTTATAGTTCTATATGTAGTTCTTGTTTTTTTTTTTTTGCTACCATTTATTGCATTTCAGTGTTGCTTGTTTTATCCCGTTTGTCCCCTAAAAAGGGAACAAATTGTATGTTTCTGATGCCTGTCTGCTGACTGCATACGGAGCAGAGTCCTTTGCCAGGCTTCTTGCCTTTTGCCTTTGCTCCGGTTTCTGTAAATCAGATTGAAAAAAATAAACTGAAATATTATCACCGCAGACTTGCTTTGAGTCTCTGATAACGTGGGCCGTTTCACCGTGTCTGTCTTGACGTTTAATAGCAATAGCCACACCTACGGCTTCAGCTGTGGCGGGGCTTTCTGCTCTAATGAAGTCTGTTACTAGTGGTTTGTATGCGTGGTATACCGCAGCAGTCGCAAATACGCCCTGTCCGGATATGCCGCAACATCCACGTGGCATACATGTCATTCTGGAGTTTTTTTCGCAAATGCTCCACTCGTGCCTTGCTCCTCCCTACGTGCAATTCATGGTCCATATGTTTAGGTATTGTGCAACCATTAAGTCATCTCTAATGTGGTGCGGTAGCGTTTGTTTGGCTTCCTAAACTTCCCAATCCCCCGGGTGCTATTCCTGTGAAGGATGGCTCGGCCCGCTGCTGTGGATTGGATCTTTGTGTTCTGAGAGGCGAGAATCGCACCTCTGAGTTCTTGATAGGTGTTGTGAGCGCCGAGGACGTTTAACCGCTCGTTTCAAGTTGTGGTAGGCAGGCCCAGCGCTGTTTTGTTGGCTCCTCTGATGATAGCGCTAATTCCTTCTTCGCTTCTCTTGAGGGTGTGGTACGGTAGACCCTGCTAATAATTAAGGCTTTGACCAGTCTAAGAGTGTCCTCATCCCTCATGCCGTGGTTGTATCAAGTGATGCGAGCGATCTTGGTGGTAGCTGATTTGAGGGTTTTAACTGCATGCAAAGCCCGCATACTCCCCGCATCTAGAGCCCTAGCACCCGAACTTTGTCCGGTTTCATATTCTTCTGACCTTAATTATAGAGGTCAATAGGGCCGGGGAACTTGGAGCCACGGCCGCGGACTCTTATTACTTCGAATTTTTCGGGTGCACAATAGAGTCCACTCCTTGCTGCGGATTCCAGCGTTGTTGCTGCCGTTTGAGGGATTCTTTCTTTTGTTTTAAGGAGCCATAGTTGTTCAAATAGTGGTGTCATCTGCATACAAAGTGCAGCCGATATCCAGTAGTGTTTAGTCTCGGCCAAGGGTTAACATTGCAAGGTTAAAGAGGAGCAGATATATAACGGCCCCTCATGGAGTACCTCTGTTGCAGATGTTAAATTATCAGAGCGGGTCTCGCCAATTGCTGCCGTACTAGGAAGGCGTCGTGAGCTGGTGGGAAGCCGATGATGGTATGGAGTAACAAGTTGTTATCCTCAAGGTAACTTTGGAGGCGAGTCTGGACTATTCGTCCATAGAGCTTTACCAAGCAAGACGCGAGGGAGGTGGAGCGCAGGGTGTCAAGAACGGGGGGCTTCCCTGGTTTGGGGATATTGACGATCTCCGCGCGGCGCCAGTGGCGCAAGGCGAGGTTTTCTCGTGTGGAAGGTATGTGAGAAAGCCTGCTTGACGGGTAAGCAACGTCTCGCAGCTTTATACAGCGCTTGCAGGCTGTGGTGGCAGTCGCTGTGCAAAATACGACAATCCTCTAAATAGTTGAATGCTGGGGCGGGGGGTGCTTAGGTAAGGCAGTACTGGATCGAAAGTGGCACTTAAGCTTCTCGGCATTTCCTTTCTAGGCAGACGAATTTCCTTTCAAGGCATGAATTCCCGGGTTAAATCCCGGTCACCGCAGCCGCATTTCGATGGGGGGCGAAATGCAGAAATATAAAGAAAAAAAGTCTGTGTATTGAGATTTCAATGTTCGCTAAGGAAAACCAGGTGGTTGAAATAAATCTGGGCACGTCGACAACGCTGTGGTACATCGCCCACGGTAAAAAGAATTAAGGACATGAAAAGAACATTGTACTAATCAAGACGTACTGACCAAAGAGTGCCTCACTATCTTTCTTTTTCTACGGCTTTCTCTCTCGATACACGCACAGAGTATAAAGAGCAACAGACCCCAAATTCTTATCTCCTTTTTCTTTCAGCGAAAAAAATCCTTGCCTTCCGCGCCGTTCCTTCGGTGAGGAACGATCGCGCTTTGACACAGAGAAAGCAGGCTGCCTGCCGGCTTCGCAAATTTATTTTTTCTCCTTTCTCCTCAGCGTCGGTCAGCTGCGCGATACCGCTCCCATCGATCATGAGAACGCTCTCCTCCGAGCCACGGTTTCCCGCGGGCCAGCTTCCCGAAACGCGCAGCGAAGACTAATTTACGAATCACGACCGACCGACGAGGCATTCGTTCTCACCGAGGGTCATTGCTCACCGGTCACCGCGCAAAAGGGCGCGCGGTGAAATAATGCCGACAGGTCGACGAGCCACGCATATATGAGACCGGTGTCTGTGTGCGCGCGGATCGATTCCCGAGTCGTGAGCGCATACCTGCTTGCGCTAGAATAAGTGGGCTTCCCTCGCAACAACACGAAGTGCCCTTCTCCTGTGTGTCCTTCACTGCGTCTTGACTTAGGCGGGGGGAAATTAACAACAAAAATAATGGAAGCCACTCCGATGTTCGAAAGAGCGTGAAGCAAGTGAACACGGTCAGGAGGGAGCCAGAAAAGCGGGAAAGAATAAAGGATTCGTTGAAGTAACACAGAACTTCTGTAGCTCTCTCGCTTTCCACCTCCCCGCCCCTCTTCCACCGATATTCCGCCCTCAGTTTCCAACCTCCACCCAACCCCTTGCAATGCTTTCTACCGGGAAAGGGTTGCTGGGAGGACGCGCAGAGAAAGTGTACGGGCAGGCATCGACGACCGTGGGGTTAAGCTGGCGGGCTTCCCACCACCACCTGAGGGGGAGCCCCGCCCAGCGAAACGATGATTGCGCACGCTCGAAGGCGCAGCAAACAGATATCACTGCGCACTGTCTTTGCCACATATATCGGCCGCCGACCGACAAAGGGTGCGCAAACGGAGAACGCCTCTCGGAACGCGGCTGTTACTGGTTCACTGGCCTACAAATGGACACGATGCGCGCGGCTTGTACAAGTCGTTCGAAGGGTCTGCCGCTAGACCTACTTTGCATAACACAGCCACGCATTACGCACGGATGAACAAGCGGGAGCAAGTGTACGTGAGGGGGGATGCGTTGGTCGGATGGCGGGGCATCGGAACGTTTTATTGATGAGGTCAGGCGTTCTCTTCTTCTTTTCTTCGCGCTTTTTTTCTTCGGTGCTGGAAGAGGTAGCAGAACGTGTCCTGGGATCGTGACAAACAGCCCAACTTCCCTACTTGAACGTCGCCTTGTAGCTCGCGGCCACCTATCGCTGCGACACAAAAGTAATGGTTATTGATAAGCCTCACGCCTCCCGTGGGTTAGTGATACGAGATCGCACTGCAGCGGTCAGTGTACCAGGTCGATTTTGCCGTCTCAATGACCCCCTGTTCATAGGGTGTGGTCGCATGTGCGATGAGGTGAAGCGTGCGTGCGGGTGATGCTGCACCCGGAATTTCCAAATCCGTTCAAGCCCCAAAGGTCATCGACATCGCGTCCGTTTTCGCATTGAATTTTAGCTGTTTTCCGGAGCCGTTACTGCTCATGTCGAATGGCGTTAGTCTCATTAGCATGATGGTATAGATGCTTCAAATAGTGTCGTGCTGTCTTCACTTCCCATCAGCTTATCGCGCTTGGTTAAGGGTAGAAGAAAAAATTCACGGGGTCACTTCATTGTATTGTGCGTTGGCAGTGCCTTAGCAGTGTCTAATGCCTTTTGCCGGAAGTGGCGTCACTTCCGGTCCGGGGACGTCTCTTCTCTCCATCCAATGGGAATTCTCCCGTCTCGTGGAGTGACTTCCTTCCAGCCAATGGGAATGCTGCGGTCTTATGACGTGACCGACGACGCAATTTAAAAACATCTTTGTTCACAGGCGTACTTGCAGCTTGAATGCACGAAAGATTTCAGCCGACTGCATTGCAAGGCGACGGAAAGAGTGTTTTTTTTTTTCCTGCAGGAATCTCTTTTCGCTCTCCTGCACTAAGTGGCGAAAATAAGCAGTATTCTATCCTATTTCTTAACCTGAACTGAACACTAAGCGCAGTGCTGTAGAGTATCGGTGGCATGCATACGTTTAACGCAAATATGCTATTTGTTTTGTAAGTGTAATGAAAAGCCGTCGGCGTAGTACTAGTCGGCACCGCGTGTCGGAAATAATCGGGGGGCTGTGTAAAAAAATCGTATCACGGTAATTTGTAGCTTTAGTGATTGATGATTGATTGTGCATGATATGCAATGACGAGTTAATGAAATCATTGTATTGGTCAATTCAGTCATTAAAGGTACTAAAAAATGAGAAGAGGGGGGTCATAGGTGCCAACATGCTCAGAATGAAGAAGGGAATGTTTGATTATGGTAATTAAGAAAATTTAGTGTGTAATTGATCAGTTAATTATTTGAAACAATTGAAAAAATGAAAAAAAAATGCTTTCTAAGGTGCTTCCAACGTGCAAGGTGTCGCGCCGAACGGGCGATGGCGTTCCGTGGACTTCCTGGCAGCGCTGCAACACACTGTCTCGTTCCACTCGTAAAGGCGAAGCTTAAGCGTCCTCCAAATTTTATTCTTCCAGTTCTGATTTCCATTTTCGTTGAGCATGCACCACCCGGCTTTATCAAGCAGGTAATCAATTTTGCTGCATGTTTCCCTCTTTCGTCTACATCTCACTTCCGCTGTACTCTACCTGTCGTGCCTATTTATGCCAGTTAAAAAATAAAGCGATAGACAAGATGCACGCTGCATTGCCCGACGTTCGAAAGCCTGACCTGACCCGCGTTGCACCTGTCTAGTGCAATGTGGTGCACCAGCGTTGCAAGTTGGCCTTGTCTAGGCACTGAAGCAGAAGCGACCACGATACTTCAACAGATATACTTCGCGCGTATGCATGTCCTCAGCATCTTCGTTTTGTTTTTAATTTCTTACGAGATATCCCACCTTGTTATAACGGCTCAGACCGTTTCCCAAACCAGCCTACAGAGCGTTCGTTAAAAGGTTTTTCCAATGATCCCGCAGTATTTGCAGCGCGCGCGGTCAGAACCGGTGAAAACACGTCGCTGCGTTCAGGTTCCCCGCTAGTTTTATCTCACGAGCCTTCGTCCGCGACCTTCCGCTACGTGCTCAAATTTCGTTTACGTTTTCCTTTTTGCTTCTTTTAAAGGACCTCGTTGCTCCAAAGCCCGAAACCACGTGACCCGATCGAAACCGCGAAGCTGCGTAGCGTTCTCTGATAGAGCAGTTTTGATGTTTAATAAAAGCCTCGCAAGCAGAGATGCCCAGCGTTCGAAGCCACGCCGCCGCCGCCGCCGCGCCTACCTCTGGCACGTATCTCTCTACGAGGCGAACTAGGGAACAACGGCGGGTGTTTCGCGACGCGTTTTCAATCGCGCTCGGAGATTAACGCGGCCCGCTGCATGCAACGGACTCTCGCATGCGAACGTCTTCCGTGTTCGCGGTGATCCGTCATGGGCGCATTCAACATCGCGCCCCCTGCGTGCGCTCTGCTTGATGTTGTTGTTGTCGTTGATGATGATGAGGATGCTGCCGCAAGAAGGTCCCCCCCCCCCCCCCATACCTTGAAAAAGCATCGCGAGCATTTGTTCCCTGCTGTCTCCCCCCCCTCTCTATGTTTATTTTGCGTGGCCCTCACGCACGCATTGAGCATACCTCTGGAGAGAATCTCTCGGGGGTGCCGCTAAAGAGAAACGCTCCTTCCTCGCGCCGGGCGTTCAGGGCCCCGCTCACGTACGCCCGATGCCGATCCCGTTGGAGATCGCATGACGGAAGCGAGCAGTGTATTTCAAGGGCGCGGGCACGAACGCCGCCGCAACCGGCTTGCGGTCGGAGAATTCGTCGCGCCCATCGTTCCTCGAGAGCGATGGGAAGAAACGTAGAGCATTGTAGTCCCGGAAGAGTGCTTCAAGTATTTCGATCATTTATGGCACGACTAACGGCGCATGTACAACCGCGAGGTAGTATGGTTCAGTGCGTACGAGTAGGACTTGTCCGCGCGTCTGTGACCTATACTTCGCGATTGCTGTGAAGGCGCTTTAATTAATACGCGCCCGTCGCAATTTTTCCCTCACACCACTGAACATTGCAAAGGATTATGAATGGCATGTTTTTAATGCTGTAGCATTAGAAGCCCCATGGGCCATGCGTCGTCGGTCATAAAATTTGCTCTTTGGCTGGAAGAAGTGGCGTCACCAGACCGCAGCGTTCCCATTGGCTGGAGTAACGGACGTCACCAGACAGGAAGTGACACGTCACTTCCGGTAAATGCGTCAACAGCTGCTAATACTAATGCATTGCCAACACGCATTGGAAACGTCCCTGGGATTTTTTTTTTTGTATTGCAGTATGGTGAAGTTAACGGGTCTGGCTAAGTGCAGTGTAGATCAGTGCAGTTGCGCAGGATATTGTTGCCATGTCCATGAGATACGTGTCGCGTAATCTGCACATATGTATGTGCAGCAATTCTTTACAAGCCGTTAGTAAATACTTTCTTGTTTCTACAGAGCAAGATGCATACTACTTCGACAATGCAAACTTTTCTCAATACGTCACATATAAAGTTTTGTTCGTTTACTTCATTATCCTACAGCTGAGCAGCAAACTGACACTGAAATTGCATGAAGAGGTGAGAGGTACGAAGCATCACCATTTTGCTGCGCGAAAATACTTCTTTTGAAATCCTTGAATGCTTTCTATATATTGGATTCAAGCTGTTCCAAAAATTAATAATTACCAACAAGTCTCCCTGAGCGGAGCATTACGGCTACATAGAAAAAACTACGCTACGCAACATAGGAAAGCAATACCTTGGCATTTGTCTCAAATCTATGATACTTTAGATATTTTCGTTGAAACACATTAGGCGATGCTGGCACCATCGTTTCCGAAATATGCTCATTCAAAAATTTTTGGAAAGGTTCGTCAACAAGGGCGAAGTTACGTGTTCGGGCAACGCTAGAGACGCATCTCAGCGGCGGGGTAGAGGGCAGGTTTAGGCGCTGAAGCCCAAAGGTTATCGAAACTTTGAGCAGAAATAAAGGTAAAATTCTAGGCAAGAACTGTTATAAGATTTAATGAATGAACAAAACTTTATTGAAAGCGGATCTTAAGGATGCGGTTGAAATCCCTGTTCTAGGACTACATAAATACGAAAGCGCTGCTTCCCTGGGCCAAACCCAGCCAAGAATCTTGTGGCTTGCTTCAACTTGCGGGTGCAGAAATGAATAAACATTGCCGCGACTGGGATTCGAACCCGCGGCGGCTCGAACAGATCAGCTTCGCTGGCCACTGCACGAGAGCTATATATGCTATCGCCGCAGTGTGGGCATGTGCCATGTAACTAAGACAACAACATGAATCGATCGCGCCTCATGTTGCTGTCTTAGTGACGTGGCACGTACCCACGGTGGGGGGATTGACCAGAGTTTGGTGCAGATCCTCGAGTTAAACTAGTTGTTCTTGTTGTTAGCCTTTCAAAAGATGGCCCATACCCACACTGGGGGATCGGCCAAGAATCGGGGGGCATAGCTTAAACACACTTTGTTGTTGTTGTTGTTGCCTCAAAAACAATACCCATGGTGAGGGATTGGCCAGAGTTTGGTGCAGATCCAAACAGGAAAAAAATCATCCAGGTTTATCTCAAGCGGCTCATAACTAAGAGGAACTTAATAGAAAAAGAAAATCATGAATTCTGAGAGATCTTGAGGAAATCAGAATGAAAATCGAGGAAACAAAGCGCCGTGGGTTGAATAGCTAAATTTTAACACACTTTCACGCCGTGGATTGCACATCGTCGTCTTCATCAACTTTCATTTGAGAACAGATCATATGAGCTTAAATTCGATCAGAGCTTAACGTAAGTCTAATATCGTCGCCAGACGTGCTGCCGACTACCCAGCAAAGCAAAACCATGATCCAGTCAGGCTAAACACATGCTTTCGCATGTCTACTCGGTTTAACTGTGTTTAAAATCCTACAAATCTTTTTAAATATTGAAAAAAAAAAACCTAGACAGGCTGACGGCACTGAGTGTACACGTCTTTCCCATACACGAAAATCCATTAGTAAGATCAGTACAGCTTCTCCAAAAGCGACGTCTTTCTCACGCGCTGCCAGCGACCCGCACAAGGTCAGTGTCTCCGCCAGCACTGGCGGTGGAAATTCCAGCCGACCCTTTCTCTCTGCTCGCAGTCAAGGCAAAAACAAAACAAAAAATAAATAAAGAAGAGCGTCTGGCGCACCGACATTCCCCGCGCGGGCACCGGGAATATGATTGACCGAGTCTGCGATGCGCTCTGTTGTCTGCATACATGAGCGCGGTTTGTTCCCTTTCGATCCCTTTTCCGGGGCAGGGTGTCTCAAGGGCCGCCGCCGCCAAAAGTGACGTTGGGCGCGGGCCGCCAGAGGGCGCGTCGTTAAGAAAGCAGCGAGACGCTCATTTGGCTGTGATGAATTCCTCGCGCCCGGAGCGGCGAGGGAGGAAGCAAAAAACAAAGCGAAACAAAACGCGACGCATTCTCAGCAGCCGCTGGGATTCTCTATACGGCACTGCAAGCCTTCGCATGACCACGCCTTTACTAATAACCACGACATGAAACGCGGATGAACGGCTTGCACTGCAGAGACTGCCGCTCGCCGCATGACAAGGAACCCGTTTCCGGTTGGTATCAGACGGGTTTAGCATACCGTTAGGGCGTTATTATGCGTTGTAGCCGGCGTGTCATGCGAAGGTACAACCGCGTCATCCGTGCATAACTATGGCGGTCAGACACTGGCGGTGGCATTAGCGCGGAGATGGATATGCTACGCGGAATTAGTCACGCCATGTTATGCCACGCTATAGCGTACCCTGCTACGCACTACCAGTCTCCTGCACAGCTGTATATCGCGCTATAGACTATTCATTGCGGTGGAGTGGCTCACAAAAACGATATTGCGTGGCAGATTGGGGCTTGATATATGCCACGGCATGGTGTGCTTAAGTACGCAGTTCACCAGTGAGTACCACAAGGTATTATGGTGTGCATATTTATTTATTTATTTATTTATTTATTTCGCATACCCTCAATCGCCGCACCATTGTAGAGGGGAGTGGGTTAAAAAATCAAAAACAGAACATAAGACCAGCAGGTATGTAGCACAAAATTCAAAATAAATCAGATAGTGTGAAAGGTTAAAAAGCGAGAAAAGGAATATAATTGCTCTAGAAAAGTAGATCGAAAAGCAAAACAAGACATGAATAACAATAACAACAAAAAACGGCAGAAGAAAAAAAGGCATTAATAAACACTTAGGTGATATCCCAAAAAGGAATGTACAATGCTTGCCTGAAAAGAGCGTAATCTGATATAGATGCGATCTCTGTGGGAAGGTGGTTCCATTCTTTAGATGTGTTTGGCAAGAATGGATAATAAAAAGTGTTAGTGCAGCAATTAGGAACAGCAACCTTGTGACGATGGTTGACACGTGAGGAGTGGTAGCTAGGCGACATGATGAATTCACGATGTAGGGACTCATGGCAGTAAATTTTACGAAACAAGCAAATGCGAAAAATTTTACGGCGCAAAGACAGATACGGCAAACCGACATTACACCTCATTAACGTTATGCTGGCTGTTCGGTTATAATTAGAAAGTACAAATCGAATACCTTTATTTTGCACCATTTCAACAGCATGAGATAAAGTGTTTTGATTAGAATTCAAGATGGAGGCAGCATATTCAAGTTTGGGTCGGATGAGGGTTCTATAAAGAACAAGCTTTAATGAAGTAGGGGCTTTACTGAAATTACGTCCTAAGTATCATAAGGTGCGATTGGCGTTGCTAATAATTTGGTCAGTGTGCGCTTTCCACTGACCTTGATATTGTTACGTGACGGCAAGCCGAAGAACTAGACGTGACGACAGATGGCGATGATATGATTTAATGACGGTGGGCCTAGCGCGAGCGCTTCATGCCGCGCCACTGTCCATTTTGTCGTCTTCTAGTTTGTGACAGTACCATTCTACACCTCGAACATACTGTTGTCCTGTTTTGATAGGATGTCTGGAGATTGGGACATAAGCGCTACAGTTCATTCCACATGAGTCAATCGTCTGTCACAACTTGAAATAGAAAGGTTTCTCTATAATCGACTACGTCTTCCATCGAGCTTGCTGAAATTCGCCCGGTTCACTTTTGTTTAAATCATCAAGACTGTACGGGGATGCTCAGCAGGGTGCTACTTGTCAGGAACTTCGACACCCCTCGCAACATGACAGCTTACTATGCGTCCTCGCGAATGTTCAATTAGCTACATCAATTTGATTTCTGGGATGTTTCATGCAATTTTTCCATTCTTATTTTGTGCCATCCCTACTCTAACCTTCTATTGCTCGTGTCTACTGCTGACGCGTTAATGTTGCTTTCCTTATACATGAAACCCAAGGTCGCAAAAAGCCGACCATGCCGCCCTCGTCTTGACTTACAGTCTATGTTAATGTTTTCCACACTGGTCCCGCATGCTGCACATATATCGTCTCCCCGGTGCCCTGCCGCATATATCGTGTCCCTCAGGCAAATGCTCACGTGGTGAATCGAAGGCACATCATTCCGCCTCCGTGCCTCCTCTTGACCAGTTCAGACAGCGCCACGCTACGGAGGCCATCGACCTCACCACCGGACGACGGAACCCGCGTCACGAGCAGCGGCCGTCCATCCTAACGGGAAGACATAAAAGTGCCTCTCCCTGGGGCCGTCGAATCTTCTCCTCTCTGGACAAACATTGCTCGCCGCTTTCTACCTCGGCCACTGCGCCGGGGCCAATTCGCGAACGGCTGCGCACTCGGCAAGGTTTCGGAATGCCGTCGGAATTGGTCGTTGAGGCGACGGAGGCAGCACCCCCCCAACCTTCGGCCCCTGTCGACACCGCCTCCTTCTTCATTGCGCTATTCACTTTTCTGTTGTTCCGGGTGACGGCCGGGCACGCTGGTGCTCGTGTCTTTCGGGCGTGCACGTGCGCTGTGAATCCAGCGATGACCGCCCCGTAGCTCAAAGCCCTTCCGTCCGCACGCCGCAGTATGCACGGTGCGCACGAATTTTGCGTGCACTGCGGCTATGTGTGTATACGCGGCTGGAAGTACGCTCAGATGCAGTGCGCAGGCGGGACGAAAATGTACGGTTATTCGAGAGCAGAGCACGTCAACAACAACGTGAAGGGTAGTACGTTGGAGCGCCTCGAGGTCGAAGAGAAGACGGAGCAAGGCTGCCTGCCCTGACAACTGTTGCAACTCTGTGATGATTCGTGCATGTCAGCGTTGAAGAGTGCGCGCGCGGCCAGCTGCTGCTGCTCTCTGACGGCCGCCGCTCGCATTTCTGAAGTTCGTGATTTCTCGAATCGTTGAGGGTGTGCCGTCCGTGCTACTGCGCTTTCTTCCTCTCTGCCCCGAGAATCCGGAAAAGAAATCGGGGTTGTTATTACACGAATATCGATACGTTCACTCATGCTTTCTTTTCGTTTCGTCCTCTCTCTTTCTGTTTCTTACTCTCTATGAATGATTTAGCCTCTAATATGCGGGCCACGCCGCAAGATCACATGGCTGCTTTTTTTTTTCTTCAAGACTAGCGTCGTCTGTAACGGACTTCAAAGCAGACTGGCAAAGAGTGAACGGTGAACGGAATTAAAGGTGCATTAAGTACAACCCCATCAAATGTTTACCCTTAGTAAACATCGATTCTGCAATTGTTCGATGGCCTAGTGGTTTGAGCGTACGCTGCGTATGCTAGAGGTTCGGGGTTCGATCACCCGCGCCGCTGGTTGCGCACTGCTTTGCAACGGTGACAAATTTCTCCTTGGCCTGGTGCTCGGCTTCTCTGGGGCGAAATGCTTGGGAAATATATATTTGACTCAACCTTGTGTAGACCAAAAACACCCTATGTCATGGCACTCTTTTGCCAAAGCTGCTCTAGGGTCATTAGATTAATCATAAGCAATAATCACCATCGTACCCACCACCACCGCCGCCGCCGTCAGAAGTATATTCTGTTGCTCTTTCTGGCGATACTGATGTTTTTCCTGCAGCAAAAGGCACATTTAGTGGTGAGGAAATTGGATTTAAAAACGTAACTTTTCTTTTCCCCCACTCAATTGAAACTCGTGATGTCAAAAGAGAGAAGACCTCCGTGATCACCGTTTTGGAGTATACTGCACTGTGGCCTAGCCTCAGGGATTAGGGCCACAAACAATATTCGCGTTACAGTAGGTTTACAGCAAGTAGCTTGCAAAATTGGCAGGTGGTGGCGACATCTTTATGCCTAGGCCTTCTCTATAGGTGGCAAAAGCTCCGTTTTCGTTGAAAGTAGTCCGTCAGCAAAACGCAGCGATATTTCGATACAGGGCAACTTCAATTCGTTCTCAGTGCATATTTATATTCACCCAAGACGGTTCATAAGAATTTGCTGTTCATATATTTGGTTTTATTGCACCGTCATGTCTTTCATCATAAACGAATGAACAAGAGAGCAAGCGTACGCTGGACTTACGAAGAAAGTCTTGTACGCGTTTTACGGCGTAACAGCTCTACACGAAATGAATATGCCGCAAGAGGAGCGCTTCTATACTCTCTTGAATGCAAATAGTTGCTTCTTGATGTCTCCAAATTAGCCACCATCATCATATGAAGTAATTCACTGTCCAATTACTGATGTCATCTTCACCTGTCGATTATTGACCTTGAATATTTGCATTGCATCCCTCCAGCTAGCCCGTGAAGGTATTCTTATTGTACAAAAAATGCCCTGCCTTTGGTACGGTATACAGTGAACTTTTATATCAGTTGTAGCACAGGTGTTGACAAATATGGAGTGCAAGGCTGGGGGGGGGGGGGGGGGGGGGAGGGGGAGTGATTTTTGTTCTTGTTTTCAAAGCAGTGAGAGGCGCCTTGGCAGTTATTAAGGTGCTTAATTCGCCAGGGTCAGTACACCCTTTAGTACACATCATTATGGCATTATGGGTGCATTTTTTGAACACTCCCAAACTCCAATGAGACAAGGTGTAGCGAGGAAAATTACACGAAAGTTCTCCGCATTCCGCAGAGGCAGATTTACTGCTGTGAATGGAAATGACGCGTACTATACACACACGGCCCGCCAATCCAGACGAACACAACAAACTGAAGGAATGCTTCGTAATCCACTGCATTTTCTTCCAGGTTCAGGATCCGCGGGCCGAACAGCAGCCGCAGCGGCAGCGGCAGCAAGCTCTGCTGATGGGGCGGTCATCGTTTTCCGTGCGTGGTACGGACAACGCGTAGTACATGATCAAAATTTGTGAAACTCTCTTATTAAGCTCTCGCAGGGATGATGCATGGCGCATAACCACCTTGAGCACTAAACCAAAGCTATAGCCTCCCCTTTCGCTCTCTCCCATGGCCCGTCCCCGCTTCGCTTCTTTTCTGTATATTTTTTTTATTCTTCGTAGTTCATCTTCTATTCTGAGTTAAGGGGTCGAGAGGTAATAGCTGTCGGGGAACAACCTCTTTCACGTAATCATGCCCGGCGCTCGTTGTTTCTCGCCTTATTTCGTTCTTTCTTTTTCCTTCTTCCTTCCCGGGGCTGGCTTTGCCGCGACAGATGAATTATGCATCGCAGCCAACGGCTCGTGCGCGGCCTTTTATGGAAACTTTGCTCGGCGTGCGTCTCTCGGCCGCACGGGTGCCGCGTCGCGTCACGTGTACACAGTCGCGCGGGTTGCACCGCAGGCGAGAGGTAGACAGTGAAGGAGAGAGAGAAATGCAGAGCGGGCCGGGGCTACTGCGGCTACTGCTGCGGCTACCGCGCGCGCGCGCCGCTCGCGTCCAAAAGAATGGAGGGCTTTGTCTCACGCTTCCCTGATTCCGCCGCCGCGAACGCGGAGGGAGCTAGCAGCGCGCGGCCTGTCATCTTCACGTCGACGTAAAGAGAGAAGAAGAGGTGCTGGGCGAAAGCACTCGCTCTCGAGCCATGTGGGAGGGATCTGCATGCATGCGGTGGCGGAGCACTGTATACAAAGCGCGGTTTTTGTTCTGGCTGTCGTATACAACACGTGCTTTGTTCGCTGCCGGCTGGAAGCCGAGGAGCTGTCGTGGGTTGCGGCTGTACAGAGGGTAGAGGGTTATGCAGTAATGAAACAGGATGAGTGCTGATCAATCAGGGCTCATTAGCATGTTGCATAGCGCAGAGCTGACTTGGAAGGGAACACAGTAACACGCGTTGTCGGTTTGAGGTGGTTAATTCATCGAACATTAAGGCCGAAAAAAGAAACAGGCATCTCTAAAGCGGATGGAATGCCATGGAATGACTAGTTTGTGACAGAGAGAGATGAGAAGTGGCATCACGCGATAAAGATTGACGGAAAGTAGTAAACAAAAACTGAAAGGACGATCACTCAGCGACAACTGAGAAGGGGGCTCAGTGTCATGTGCGAGAGGTTTAGTCGGTTACATGACCCGTTAATCATGACCAGTGCGTGAAGTGACAGATTTTTGACGTCACCGATGTCGTACGATCACATGGTAATGACGTCATTTCTTGCTAACGACGCCCTCTCCGCACAAGTGCAGTGCACACGTCCCCAGTGATAGTTCAGCTCCAAGTAGGCAACATTGTTTTTGGTGGAAAGTTTTGACTCAGCAGTTACCGTCATGGGCGAAAGTTGGCGAAATGCGGATTTACAAAAAAAATTATTGCTGTGTGGTCAGCCACAGCATGTCAGTGATAAGAAGCACACGAGGAGACATGCATTTTCCACCTGCTAGGATAATGCCATATGACTGGCTAGCGAGATAACGTAGATATCATTTTTTTTCGCTAATCTGCATCCGCAAACTTTTGTCGAGGGCTTTATTATGCGAACGGCTATGCCGTCTACTAGGACAGTTCCCGTAATATGTGAATTTAATAATAATTGGTTTTTGGGGAAAGGAAATGGCGCAGTATCTGTCTCATATATCGTTGGACACCTGAACCGCGCCGTAAGGGAAGGGATAAAGGAGGGAGTGAAAGAAGAAAGGAAGAAGGAGGTGCCGTAGTGGAGGGCTCCGGAATAATTTCGACCACCTGGGGATCTTTAACGTGCACTGACATCGCACAGCACACGGGCGCCTTAGCGTTCTGCCTCCATAAAAACGCAGCCGCCGCGGTCGGGTTCGAACCCGGGAACTTCGGATCAGTAGCCGAGCGCCCTAACCACTGAGCCACCGCGGCGGGTCAAATGTGAATTTGCTGAATTAGCAGTTGTGATGCTTACTATAGTGACTGACCATTCGCTCGTTCGCACTTCGCTGCTATATTTTCGGCAGCTTATTGCTAATTAAGTGCTTATGTTGTATTAACTTCCAGCAAAATCCAAAACAAAGGAAGAGTTTTTAAAGTGAATTTTCCCACAGGGAAATAATACAAGGAGTCATATCCAGCAACCTCTCGCAATAGTTGCAAGAAATATTACACATCCATTTGGAGAGTATGATTTGTGTTAGGCAGTGAAGAGCTGCATATGACTTCACTTGTCACCTACTTTTGTAGTGTCTAGTGGTTTGGGCAATGGAAAACTGCATTTATAAACTAGCGAATGCACCAGCACTGAATTGCGGTCACCTTGCAATGCGGCGCTGTAAGTACGGCGTCTAGTCCACAACATGACGTCGCGTGCAGAGTAGGAAAACTCGATAGATGCTTGCATCTGTTTCCTTTGACGCACGAGAGTCCTGTCAACGGCGGTGTTACTTTTCTAGTCATCAAGCAACGCTTGATTTAAAAACAGATACGTTGGTTCTAGAAGCAACGATGGAGCCTTCCCACTTTAAATATCTAAGCAGTGTATCGTAACACACCGCTGCTTAGCTGCACTATATAAATTGTGAACATTTACTCGATGAAAACTGACCTTAAAAGGCAGTTGCACAGGTTTTAGAAATCGACGAGCTTAAAGGGGACTAATGTGTGAAACTTGAGCGTAAAGCATGCAGATTCCTCTTGGGCTAGCATTTGAAATGGTGGCGTAATCGACGAATAAAATCGTGTGTTGGGGGGGGGGGGGGGCGTGATGACGTCATCGAAGGTACCGGTGGATTTCCAACGCATAAACGCTTGCTTTGACAGAAAAAAAAAACAACGCCACCGGAGGCAATGCCCGCTGAGAATTGTTTGGCAGCATCAAAGGAGGCGCGGTGGGGTGTTGTTGACGGCAGCGATAATTTGATAACTTACATTCCGTGACGTCACACCGAGCTTGCTCGCAGTCTTCCGGTGCTTTGAGGAGAAGCCTAAAGTTCAGTCTCTGATTATGTCACTATTTTAAAAGCTAACACTAAAACATTTGACGTGCTTTACCTACAGCCTATGTAGATTTTAATGCTTGAATTTCGCAGTATCCTCGAAAAGTGGAGCAGTTGCCCTATAAAAGGAACAATCGGAGCACATGAATATTTCGAGGCTCTTTTGCCGCGCACAGCAAATTACGTGCCGCGTTCCTAGCCGCATACCGGCGAAGACACTGGGTCCGCTTCTCGCCGAACCTGCTTTGTAACCTCAAGTCCGCGATAAACTAGCGCTCGTCCAAAATTTAAGAAGTGCGCCGCAGACGCGTGAGGATCCCGAAAGCTTGGCGCCCCTCGGAACTGGAATATGCGCTCCAGATCCCCTGCCTCCGCCACGTGTCGAGGTACCGTACACCCTAATTTATGAAGTCTTGAGCTTTTTTCACATTTCTTTAAATATATATATATATTTCTTTCGGTCTCGAGCACGCCTTTTCTCCAACTGGGGTTGACAGTTGCCCGCAATTTTTTTTGTTTCAGAAGTGGAGGCGAATCAACAATCTTTTTTTTTTTTCAGCAATAGGAGTATCCTCCGCTTTTAAGCGCCAACATTTAGTTTATTTTAAGGCCAGAATGGTGGAGTCTACTGCAATGGCCGCACATTCTTCCAGCAAAAAGAATGCAAGCTGTGTTGAGCATCGCAAAATCATCCGGGTGCTCAATAAAATCATAAGTGTTACAGCATTCAGTGTTGTCACAATTGGCCATTCTGTGCGTTCGCGAATGTGTTTGGAGTAATCGATAGGCACCCGCCAACGTATCTGTTGTGAGAGCTAGATTTTAAATAAAATATTCCTGCTGCCTACAACCGCGCTTCTCTGGCGAATAATGACCCGCAGCGGTGGCTCAGTGGTTAGGGCGCTCGGCTACTGATCCAGAGTACCCGGGTTCGAACCCGACCGCGGCGGCTGCGTTTTTTTTGGAGGCAAAACGCTAAGGCGCCCGTGTGCTGTGCGCTGTCAGTGCACGTTAAAGATCCCCAGGTGATATAAATTATTCCGGAGCCCTCCACTACGGCACCTCTTTCTTCCTTTCTTCTTTCACTCCCTCCTTTATCCCTTCTCTTCCGGCGCGGTTCAGGTGTCCAAAGATATATGAGACAGATACTGCGCCATTTTCATTCCCCAAAAACCAAGTATTATTATTATTATTATTATTATTATTATTATTATTATTATTATTATTATTATTATTATTATTATTATTATTATTATTATTATTATTATTATTATTATTATTATTATTATTATTATTATTATTATTATTATTGTCGCATTGGTAGCAGGAAATTCGCACGTAGACCATACGTAAGCATTTCCTTTCCACGCCAATCGGCTGCTTATCAGTTTCCAGCCCTTTTGATTCCTTGCGCCACCCGCTGTTGCCCTTTACATTTCTTATTACTGAGCCCCAACCAATCTTGTAACCAGCAACCTTATCAGCCAATACACTTGAGAGCAATATTAGAGGGAACAAAGCTTGAGCACTCATTTATTGATTACTACGTAATTGTTGTTGTTGTTGTTGTTGTTGTTGTTACGTTCATACAATGGCACTTGGCCACATAGGGGGAATGGCCAAGAATTGGGTGCACAGAGAGTTCTTCAGGTAAATATTGCCTGGACGAAAATAAAATGAATAGAAAGGAAGGAAGAAGTAAACAAAAAGGAACAACGAAATGAAACGGGAAAGGCATAACGCACGCAGGAGATCGAGACTGATGTTTATAGCGGAGTTATTAAACAATCATGATAATTGTGAGAAGAAAAATATTATTGAGAAAAATAAAAAAAAATAAATCAACAAGGTAGTCGACTTGATTCCATTAAAAAAATTTGGACGGCGGTAAAAACAGACTTGTGGCTGTACCCAAGTAAGGTGGCTCCAAACAACAATATGACTGGGCTGCTCAAACAAAGGCCAAACTGTTGTAGAGATTTCTCTAAAAACCGTCTTCGTATCATGCTTTACCGGCTACAAAACAACAAAAAATGGTCTATGGTTTCGTGCTCATCACAGAATACACAGACGGGATTAAGCGCCAGCCCATACCTGTGTAAATAAAAATTCAAGGGTGGGATCCGGCAGCGGAGCCTTGATAGAAATATCTCAACCTGCCGTGAATGGCATGGTTGCCTGCTCCACGAATACTTCAGGTGCAGGTAATCATCAGATCTTAAAAGAGATCCAGCTGTCATTCTTCACAAATTCTGTCTCCGAAACCTAACTGTATGTAACAAGCGGACTACGGCACTTCTTTCATCTTTCGTTCTTTCGCTCCCTCCTCTATCCCATCCCTTACGGAGCCGTTCGGGTGTCTACCAAGATGTGAGACTATTACTGCCCCATTTCCGTTGCTCAAAAACCAAATTTTTTATTTAACAGGCGTAGTTTTTTATCTGTTTTCTAATTAGTTTTCATCTTGACATTTAATATAAAAATTAATTCTAAGATTTAGTGGTGAAATAATCGGAAAATTTGTAGTTTCGTGCAAAAACTTTGTTCCCTCTAATAATGCTCACGAATGCACTTATTCAGTCAATCACAATCTCCACTCGGTGTATCATATTAGTCCTTCCATTTTTTTTTTCAATATTGTTCTGGTGAATTTACAAACCTCTTGATTTCTCCTCCCTCACCATCTACGCCTTCATCTCAACTTTCTCCGCCCCGCACGTTCCCGCGGCGTTGCATCAAAATGAAAATCTGGGAGTGTTGGACGACGGGACAATCTCTCCAACCCCCTATGGTGTAGTTCTCTCAACAGAAGAGTGGAGTCCGATTGCACCTGGAATGGATATTTCGAATTCTCTCTCACACCGAACAGCGCTCGGGCCACTGCGTTGTTCTAAACCGATGTTCTTCAATACGGACTAAGTCAACTTAGTCGACCTGTTAGCCGGTCTTCTCTTTCCTTATTCTACGAAATCTCGAAGCTGGCGAGTTTGACTGCGCCGGCACATGCTCGGAAGGTGAGTTCCCTCCGGCAAATCACGATGCGTTTGTGCTTATACATACCCTGCCAGGTAGCGCAGGCGTGCATGGACAGCCGAAACCGATCCTTAGCTCTATTGGGAAATCTCCTGGAAAAAGCTCTCAAGGACGAGGCCGCTGCGGCTGCCACAGTCGGTCCCTCGGTGCGCGGCCTGCCGGATAGTGTTCCTCCCGTGCGCTCACTAACACTATAATTTGCATCCACGAGGGCGCATACCATGACGTCATGATCAGTCTCGCCGCTTTTCCATCATAATCTTGCGGCCTCCTCTGTCTGCGGATCGCGGTCTCTCTCCCCCCTCTTTTTATTTTTTCTCTGGCATATGCCGGTATTCCCCCCCCCCCCCCCCCTTTAATTCCGCCCTAGCCTCCTCACCCCATGCCAACATTCGGGCTCTTGCAGGACAAAAGCGCTGGAACTTTTCTTTTGCCACGTGTTTCTTCACGCGTCTGAGTTCCTTTTTTTTATCTTTGTTTGAACTGTTTTTCTTTCTGAATCCTTCAAGTAAGCTTTTCTGGAAAGGATTCTCTCTCGGGTTTCTCCGTTTTTGCTTAGCTTTCTCGAAAGGAAGGCGCGATGCGAAAACAGGAGAAAAAAAGGGTGTAGACTTCAAAGAAAAAGAAGCATGAATCGAAAGCAAGGCGAAAACAGGCCTCAAGACTGAGGCGCTGTGGACAATTGAAAGGATGTGTCTCGGGCGTTACTCCCGCCTTGACGAATGGAAAACCTGCTATTAGAAGAAGAGATCATTCGATGTTCTATGCTGTTTCGTTTCTCGAGCTTCCTTTCTGAGTGCTTGGTCCTCTTTCGTATAGGCCACGGCATCGCGGACATCAGTGTAGCCGCGGCTGGTTTCGCGGAATTTCGTGATTCCTCTAGACAGAACAGCTTGGGCTTGTGCGTGCGCGTCATTTTTTTTTTTTTGCGGATCACTCGAGCGTTCTCATATCACGTGATAACGCCATTCGGTACGCACTTTATTGGATCACATTCCGTACTAAGCTGTTTGTTTTTGCGTTTCGCTGGAGTCTTCTATAACACGGCAGCGGAACGGCGTTGTTATGCTCTATTTTGTTTACGGTTAAACCTGGCCACGACGGAGGTGTGATCGCCCGGTAGAGGGGAAAGTGTCCAAAGATATTCGGTTGGCTAATTAAGGTAATACCATTGTAACAGGTAAAAATTGTCATCGTCTATATTGATTTGCGCTTTTGTTCATTAATCGGCTCTTTTTTTACGTTGCTGAATTTTTCGTTTTGTAAATATTTTTTTACAAACACACCGGTACCAGTTACTTCCGTTATTGCATGCATTACTAAGAAGTCTGAAGCAACTCTACTGCGTTATAATGCAGTATGCAAAGCACATGTACACTGCGAATCAAAAAGTCAGCGTTCAGACACACCTAATCCTTATTTCAACCCTTGAAGGTCTCAGTACCATCACTAAATAGAGTCATCTTCAGCTCAGGAAAGCGAATTTCTTCAATACCTTTTATGCAAAAAGTGACGATTATCATCTTTTCATTATGACAATAAAGGTCTAAGTAGATGGTTAAAGCGAAAGCTAATTCCCACCAAGGAGCTCGTCCTCAGGGAAAGTACCTGCACAAAAGCTGCACCAGCGTATAATCTTCCATGGTTATTTCCATGGGTTCTCCTGCTTTTTTATTTCTTCTTGGCCACTTGCGTGTTTCGTTCCTTTTCTCATGCACTTGTCCCAGTGGGTAAACCCCAGCGACCGATCGATCAGGCACGTTATTTGCCTTCAGGCTGAGAGGAGAGTTGACCTGAGCTCTTCTTTCGAGCAAAAGTGTACGCGCAGAACGCGCTGTTAATGGGCGCCGCAGCGGTGGCTCAGTACGTGGTTAGAGCGCTCTGCTAACCAGGCCGTGGCTGCCCCCTTTCGATGGATGCGAAACGCAAAATGTGCCTGTGTGCTGTGCGATAATAATAATAATAATTGGTTTTCTGGGGAAAGGAAATGGCGCAGTATCTGTCTCATATATCGTTGGACACCTGAACCGCGCCGTAAGGGAAGGGTAAAGGAGGGAGTGAAAGAAGAAAGGAAGAGAGAGGTGCCGTAGTGGAGGGCTCCGGGATAATTTCGACCACCTGGGGATCTTTAACGTGCACTGACATCGCACAGCACACGGGCGCCTTAGCGTTTTTCCTCCATAAAAACGCAGCCGCCGCGGTCGGGTTCGAACCCGGGAACTCCGGATCAGTAGTCGAGCGCCCTAACCACTGAGCCACCGCGGCGGGTCACTGCTGTGCGATGTCAGCGCGCGTTTTAAAGATCCCCAGGTGGTCGAAATTACTCCGAAGCCCTCCACTATGTCGCCGCTCTCTTCCTTTCTTCGTTCACTCCCTCCTTTATCCCTTCGCTTACGGCGCGGTTGATGCGTTTACCGAGAAATGACACAGTTTCTGCGCCATTTCCTTTCCTCAAAACCACTACTTTTTATGAGCGTGGCGAGTAGGCGCCAGTCCAGGCAATGTCCGCCCACGTGAACACCTGCGTGACTTCTCATGTATCGGCGCGAACAGAGAAGCACAGCACATAGCTCGCGCTGAGCGGCGCATAAGCTTCTGCTCGGCATCTGTTTGGCTTGATGGTTAATTTGCAGTTAAAGTGTTAGATTTGCGAGAGGGAAGAAAATAAATGTGCGGCGGCAACGGGCGTGGTAGCGGGCCAGCTTATTAACCACTGCGCTTGAAACCGCGATGTAAGGTATGCTTTCGTGACGAATCATGAAATGGCTGAGGTAACCGGATAGACGTGCGCCTGCCATACCAGCGGAAGATGATGATGATGATGGCCTCTGGCTGAATGGTACCAGCGAAAGCCTTCTAGAGTTTCTTCTTCTTCTTCTTCTTCTTCTTCTTCTTCTTCTTCTTCTTCTTCTTCTTCTTCTTCTTCTTCTTCTTCTTCTTCTTCTTCTTCTTCTTCTTCTTCTTCTTCTTCTTCTTCTTCTTCCTCTTCTTCTTCTTCTTCTTCTTCTTCTTCATCACTGTTTATACGAAGTCCACCAGCTCCTACCCGCGAGCCACTTCATTACCGGTTCTGATGATCATCATCATCATCATCATCATCATCATCATCATCATCATCCTGACTACGCCCACTGCAGGGCAAAGGCCTCTCTTATGTTTCTGCAATTAGCCCTGTACTTTGCCAGCTGCGGCCGCCGTATCCCCGGAAACTTCTTAATCTCATCCGCCCACCTAACTTTCATTCAACCTAACTTTCCTGATCATTGGGAGGCTCTAATGCTCAACCCCGTACGGGGACACATATCAAGCTCCTCCAGCTGGCTGAAGAGGCCGCTGCTGCCCAAGGGATAGCGACCGTCGTTTAAGCGGGGAGCTGTTTCGGGTCGCTCCTCTATATATGCTGGTAATACAGTTACCACCTCCACCGTCATTGAATCGGGCAACGGCAAACAAAGAAAAAGAGGATTTGGAGCTAAACATGCATGTGGGTTTAGAATCGCACACATGTAGCTGTAGACGTAGCAGCTGTAGCTTACATATACTTACACCAGAAAACGCTTCAACTGTGGGTATAGGGCTGATACAATCTTGCTTCCTTTGAGAAAGGCGTACACGAGAGCAGTGATTTATCCCGTGATCAACGTGGTAGGAAGGTGAGGATATTATTAGGAAAGGAAAGGCTCGCTAAAAGCCTCCCTCTGAGTGGACGTATAAAAGTGAACCCCGTGATGAGGGAAGGAATGAAAGATGGTGTTGATGATGATGATTACTTTTAATGGCGCGAGGGCAGGTTAAGGCGCAAGGTGTTTTCGTCTACTCAAGGTGGGGTACCACGTACCGTCTAGGGCGTGCGCAGTTTACACTACCCTAGCGATCCGCTACACAAACTAAGCACGCTAGCAAAAAAAAAAATAAGGAATACAAGAAAAGACGCACCACGTACACGTATGTGTACCACAACGCGGACGTCTTGCCGTCCTAGGAGCAGAAGGGTTGGCGGGGGAGGGATACATATTCTGCAAAAAGGGGCGCAGGGCAGGCAGCCAACCGAGAGGCTGACCGGCAAAACGCAGTCGGCGAAAGTTTTGACGCGGACCTTCCTTCGAGCGAAGGCAGGCGCAGACAACGGGTGGCCGACGACGGTTTCGCCGCAGATGGGCTTGGCTGTCACGCAGATTACGCGATGCTCGACGCACCACGCATCAGCTCGTGCCTCGTGGCCCGTGAATCCCGTGCCTCTCTCCCCAGCTGGAGGCTTCTCTCTCTCTCTCTCCGCGCTGCGTCCGGGGCAGACCCGAGTGTTACAACCGCACGGGCAGTAAGTACGTCGACGGCTCCGCGCCGTCACGCCCTTCGAGTGACTGCGTGCGCCGGAGACGGAGCGACGGAAGAAAGAAAGAGTTGTCTTTCCTCCGCCCATAAGCCTCGCCGCGTATTATGCCTCGGCCTCTCGGTACGACTTGATCAAAGAGCGCAGCGTCGCCTAATAGCCGTGCGCAAAGCCGGCAGGCGGTCTGCCTCTACGAGATACAGTATGACCTCGACTACGCGGCGACCGTTCGCCTGTGCCGTATAGACTGAAAGGTAGATACATCCCGTGCATGTTCAACAGTGCCGCTCTCGGCACCAGGGCAGCGGATTTAGAGACCGCTGCGCCCGAAGATTTAATCTCGGCACTGTCAGCTAATCTTCGATGGTACAATGTGTACGGTGACCCTTACCGTTAATCCGCTGCGGCCTAAGCCTGCTGTTTATATTTTAGAACTCTAGCATTAAAGGCCCCATAGGGAAAAAAATTGGTGTTGCTCACAAAATTCGCTCATTGGCTGGAGGTAAATGACGTCTCCGGATCGGGTAATTCCATTTGGCTGAAAAAAAGCAATGTCGCTTCTTCTATAGCTATCGTCACATAAACGTCACAGCAGTATAAAGCAATTGGGTGTCCCTGTGAATTTGTTTATTTATTGGCTAGCAGACGAAGCAAATTCTACCCACAATGCACCTCGTGAGTGAAGCTCCACGACGTGTGCTATAGCTTCAACAATCAAAGAGTCGCGGAGTGATAATAATTGTTTTTTTGGGGGGGAAAGGAAATGGCGCTCTCAGCTAATCTTCGATGGTACAGTGTGTACGTTGACCCTTACCGTTAATCCGCTGCGGCCTAAGCCTGCTGTTTATATTTTAAAACTCTAACATTAAAGGCCTCATAGGGGAAAAAAATGCGGCGTTGCTCACAAAATTCGCTCATTGGCTGGAGGTAAATGACGTCTCCGGATCGGGTAATTCCATTTGGCTGAAAAAAAGCAATGTCGCTTCTTCTATAGCTATCGTCACATAAACGTCACAGCAGTATAAAGCAATTGGGTGTCCCTGTGAATTTGTTTATTTATTGGCTAGCAGAAGAAGCAAATTCTACCCACAATGCACCTCGTGAGTGAAGCTCCACGACGTGTGCTATAGCTTCAACAATCAAAGAGTCGCGGAGTGATAATTGTTTTTTGGGGGGAAAGGAAATGGCGCAGTATCTGTCTCATATATCGTTGGACACCTGAACCGCGCCGTAAGGGAAGGGATAAAGGAGGGAGTAAAAGAAGAAAGGAAGAGAGAGGTGCCGTAGTGGAGGGCTCCGTAATAATTTCGACCACCTGGGGATCTTTAACGTGCACTGACATCGCACAGCACACGGGCGCCTTAGCGTTTTTACTCCATAAAAACGCAGCCGTCGCGGTCGCGGAGTGCTCCGCTGAGAAACTAAAGACAATTCCTAGTCGAAACACACAACAGAACGCCGCCGCGGTGGCTAAGTGGTTATGGCGCTCGGCTGCGGGCCCGAAAGACGTGGGTTCGATCCCGGGCCGCAACAGTCGAATTTCGATGGAGGCGAAATTCGAGAGGCCCGTGTACTGTGCGATGTCAGTGCACGTTAAAGAACCCCAAGTGGTCGAAATTTCCGGAGCCCTCCACTGCGGCGTCCCTCATAGCCTTGAGTGGCTTTGGGACGTTAAATCCCCACAAACCATAAACCACACGACAGAAGTTTCTTTCGTCACAACATATTTTCTGTAATATTGCCGACCAAAAACTTGTAGTACCAACAGAAACTTTTGTAGTAACAAATGAATGTTGTATAGTCACTACATAAAATTACTACAGAACTATTAACTGCAGAAAATTACAACAGAACAACAGAAACAACTGTCGTTACGACGAAACTACAAAATGTTTTGTCGTACTTTTGCACGGCTTTGTCGTTTTTTTTTTTTTACTGCAAACCCACTGCGAATGCGCATCTTTCGGACGTAACATCCAGGCATGCTACACCGTGATGAGGCTGTCCCTCTGCAGTTCGCCTTTCTCCGTCGACGTATGCACTCGCACACGTGCTCACTACTGCTAAACGGGCTGGTCGCCTCCTGACGGTGACGTCATAGCCCGTGCAACAGCTGCACGTCAGTGCCTCGTCTAACCGACGTTCACTGCGCCTGTCAATCCTGGCAGAGTGCCCGTTATTGCGAAAGGGAAGGAGAAAGGGCTTCCAAGAAAGCGCCAGGCAGGGATCTTCAGTATGTGAAGACGAGGGCTCCGTTAAGAAAAAAAAAAAACGACGAATATCAGTGATTATAAGAAGGTGCAGAGGAAGAAAAATAGTGGTGCAAAGTGTGAAGCTTTTCGTTCTCAGTATGTTCGCGTGCAACACGATGTCACGAGAATAAGCTTGCTCCTTTCCTACACAGGTCGACGGCTTAGCATGACTTAGATCAAGTTCAGCTTATATCTCCTGTAGTTTGAACAGATTCTACAGGACCACGCGTTTATTTTTCGAAAGCATAAAACTCATCTCCGCATGCCTTGCTGCGCATTGGTGAGTTTGTTGTTGTTTATTTCTTCTTTTTATACAGAATTTCAAAAATGTGGCAAGACTTTTTACGTAGTTAAAACGAGCAGACGTACGAAAGCATGCGTTCATTCTTGCCCTCTTCTTTCAGGCATCTGCATGCGCACGCAACCACGTTTGTCGCTCTTCCTCTTCACACCTTCTCTCCACTCGGCTGCAGCTGGCGCGACGCCCTCCTCTCAATGGCTGCAGCTGGCGCGACACCCTTCTTCCATTAGCTGCAGCTGGCGCGACGCCCTTCTCCCATTGGCTGCAGCTGGCGCGACGCTCCTCCGAGCAAGAAATGTTGGGCTGATAATTATTCATTTCATACAATGTATGGACTCAGTCATCTCTTACAGTTATTAGTTTAGCCATTCGCCAAGTTCACCATTGTTCTTCCGATAAGGTTTTTGACGTCACCCACGTGACGCATTCGATCTCGCAGCTCTGTTTCGGTTACCTACTATTTCCTGCTTTAGAACTTATTTCTGTTTTATTTTGAGCAAAAGAAAAGAAACACTGGAACGGATAAAGGGAAGTCTAAGTACCACCATGAACCTGTAGCGATATAAAAAAAGAAAGCTCCAGGAGTTACCCTATAATATATTTAACAGTACGCAACCTTTTTCACCGTGTCTGCCTTTCAGCTTCATCCATTCCAAGAGAAAAGCGACTCCATTGAAACGCCCTCAGCAACCCGTGCCGAGTCTTGTTTCGTCTCTCATCGGCAACGAGCCGTAAGATTCGTAAAGCACGTTTCAGCCGATTCGGACATTCCCCGTCATCGAGCGGCCGCTACCGAGCCCAGAAGCCACCCGGACAGAAGCAAGCGGGCTGTCAAATCCGATAGGCGACAGGAATGCCTTGACATCTCGCTGACAGGTTCGTGCATAACCAGCGTTGCGAAAGCCCCGTTCCATACGGCGAGGGAGTTGAAAGTGTGTCCGCATGCTCGGACGGCGGTTTGCGCAATGGCGCCAGTGAGTCAGCTTGCCTGTTGTAGACAAGGAAGCTTCGATCCAGCCTCAGCTCCGCAAGGTCACGGCCATTCAACGCCTCGGCGCGCAGTCTTTCCCGCGCACGGGCGAGCATGCTTGCCACATTTTGAGAAGGACCTTGCAGCTAGGACGCCTCGATTTGTCGTCCCGCTTCCGGTTTGGTTTGTGAAAGCCGCTGGAAGACGGAGCGAAGCCATTCAGGCAGGAGAGGTTTGGTGTTGATTTCTAAATCACTGGGCATGATTTTGTGTCGTGCGTTATATAAATGGAACAAGAAAATGGCAAATATGCGAAAACGACAGTCGCCGTTACGAGAAAACGGTACAGTCTCAAAAACGAATAGCTCTACTTGTGAGTAAAAAGGGAGTAAAATGTCCTCTAGCACGCTCACTTTTGTAAAAGGGAGTGCGTTAGAGTACAGCTTACTCTCCTATTACTCCTTTCTGTTTAGAGTGTACCGTCATTCGCAGCTGGCGTTTTGGGTCCTTAGATGTGGTGAAATTTCTTAAAAAATCCTTTAACCGGGCCACAGTTTCACCTCTTACATCAAAACGTACTTCTCTCACCTGCTGACGAGGAACATGAGGTTGGCACCAATTTGGAGAACACGCCCATTACGCGTAAGCAGCGAAACGTTTAGCTCTCAGTGGAAGTCATTACTCAACAAAGGAAGCGAGCCAGCTTGTATCCGCTCTCGCTGTCGTTAAAGCGCTACTGCGCGCAAAATCACGAGCGCTGCTCTCGTAATCGGTACCCGCCGCGTGGCTCAGTGGTTAGGGCGCTCGACTACTGATCCAGAGTTCCCGGGTTCGAACCCAACCGCGGCGGCTGCGTTTTTATGGAGGAAAAACGCTAAGGCGCCCGTGTGCTGTGCGATGTCAGTGCACGTTAAAGACCCCAGGTGGTCGAAATTATTCCGGAGCCCTCCACTACGGCACCTCCTTCTTCCCTTCTTCTTTCACTTCCTCCCTTGTCCCTTCCCTTACGGCGCGGTTCAGGTGTCCAACGATATATGAGACAGATACTGCGCCATTTCCGTTCCCCAAAAACCAATTATCTATCAATTATCTCGTAATCGGTGGCTCAATCCCCGCGTGCCCGTGAAATGAGCTCTCGGCGTGCGCTACTAAACAGAGCAGCTATAAACTAGTTATGAGTTCCCTGTGAACTGGCTCTGCTATACTTCTATAGGGCGGGTGAACAGAGCTCGCACTAACAACCGGGGTGTCACGTAATGGTTTAGTAAGGAAAGAACAAAGTCGTGATTTTTTGTTCTAAAGTGAATGCGGTCTATGTGTGGTCGCAGCTTAAATTCATCCCATTATCGTGCACCTAAAAAAATTGGCAGACGCTTAACGAGCTTAACCTCCGCCTTAAGAGTGAAACGCGATAGCGTTCCCTCGTGGTCGAGCACCACCCGCTGATTTAGATGGCACATCATCATTCAGGGAAGTTGCTGACCCAGAAGATACGCGCGCCATCTGCCGGGCCAGGGCCTGCATGGAGAAGGGGGTTTCAGTGGGTGATACAGAATGGCGCTACGACTGCACGCGAAGCGCGAAGGAATTTTACTGGCGAGGCGTGGCACTAGCTTAATTCCGACATCTGTAATTTACATGCTCATAATTACTCATGTATTCCTCAGTATTGACCTCGCATATACGTTTCTAAGAAGCCCGTGCATTCACCAGACGGCCTTTATTCATGTTCGAACGTCGAGCTGTCGTGGCGGAGTGAAAGCATCTCCGTCTCGAACGCCAAAGGCCCTGGTTCGTTTCCCGGCTTGGATGCCGATTTTTTTTTTTGTCATGAGTGCGTGCCCTCCGATTTTTACGCAACCCCCGAATATCCCTTGCACCTGTTGTGTTGCGCATGCGCGGTAGAAGGCTGTGCCAGGCACAGCGAAATCAGCTTTACATGTCGTAGTGAAGCTATCGCATCGGAATCCTTTGTCAACGCAAATGCATGCGTTCTAGAACCAGCACGTAGCTGCGGTCAAGGAGGAACCCTAGATTTCGTGTCCGGCGTTTTGCCCATCAGGCCACTACCACGCAACTTGTCAGTTGTGCGCATTGGGAATCAGCAACCAGTTAGTCCCTGTTTCATAAAATGCACAGTTCACACCGGCCTCGCGACCGAATCATTTGAAACAAGATGGTGGTAACAACAGTATTTTAAAGCAAAAAAATATACGAAGACCCTTAAGGGTGGGCTCCTATATTAGTCCAAGAGTCTACGGGCCTGGGATTCAGGGAGAACTCTGTTCACTAGCCATGTTTGGCCAGCTGGTTGAGCAACTCGCACAGCGGCCTCCCACGAGGAAAGCGGAAGTGCTGGGAACTGCCATGGGCTGGGGGCATTCCCACAGCAAGAGGGATTAACTTGAACGTTTTTGTAAATGTCGTTTCAGAGAACAGACAGCAGAAGCTGTGCAGGGAACTACCGACACATTTCGGAGGACGCACTCAGGTGTGCCATCTGGCTCCAGACGTTTCTTATGTGCCCATTGTCGCCCTCAACAGAAAGCTTAAAACATGTCACTATTCAGAAAGTGCAGTTGTTGCTGCATGGCTCTGGCGCACTACACTAGAGGTTAACTAAATCAGACGACTAGCCAGCATGGTCGAAGGAGTTGAGAATGGGACATTGAGATTTTCCTACCTCCCCGATTGAACTCATGACAGAAGATGATGGCTACAAGTGCCATATGCACTACGGTTTGCGGGAGCTTGCTCAATGAGACCTCGGGCCCTCAAGCTTTCACTGCGCTCTCATTAACTTTTCATTAGTACCATCTTCCCCCGCCTTCGCTTGCTGAGAGCAATAAAATTATCCGGTTATATCTTGAAGCGATGTCGAGTTCAACCAGAAAGCGCTTTCAAATTTTGCAGCATTGCGTTCTTCTCCAAACGTTTCATGACTTTCCGTTTTCATTCCTCGAATTGGGTGGGTGCGTGAAGGTAGGCAGTGATGGGGTGGGTAGGTGGATATGGGGTGGGAGCGAAGAGGTGGGCAGCCCCCATCCAGGAAGGTGCACTGGAGAGGTGCATGATGGATCGTGCTTCAGGTGGATGGAGCCTTCACTGAACTGGCTTCACACACACAAATCCGACATATTCGCCAAGTGCCACTGATATTGAGTAAAGATATCTCTACGACAAAGGTTTTCAGACCAAATGGAGACGGCTTATAACAATGTGTTAGCGTGGAAAAAAGACATAAGTAGGGGCAAAAAAAGCTAACGTGGACGGCAAATTACTCACGTAGTTTCTCGTTTCTGAGTGCAGCTTTCAAGCATAGTTACCCCCAATCGCATTACTAATTATCCGTCGGAAATGGTCTGGGTCGGTGTAGACTTCTACCCGGGACTGCTACCAGGTGATAAGACTACCACTTGAGCTCCGCAACCACCCATCGCGAGTAAGTTTAGCCTTGGTTGCAGTGGACCCACTACCTTTATCACTGCACTCAAGGCATAGGCTGCGCTCAAAGAAAAGTCGCCATCTGAGCTGGCTCTATTCGCAATGGCTGTCGGCAAACATTCAATAGAAATCTCGTATAAGCACAACCACAACGTTCACGGGTGTCAGACAGTTTTCACTTAACTCACACAAGCGCAGTGCAAGACTGAGTGCGCCTACGTTGGTTGCCGGTTGCGACGTGTTTACAATCGTTCCATTACACGTACATGCCAACGGTCTTACCAAACTCTGAAGAGGCTATATCTAATTTCGTGCTCGCCTTCCTCCAAAATTTCCCAGAGAATCTATGCAACACACCGCAAAGGGAAGCTAAAATGCGGGCGATATTCCTTCTTCGCTGTGGTGCTGTTCAAGTATCTCTAAACAGGACAGAACAGGCAGGACCTATACACGAGGAAGTTATTTGTCATCTAGTTCGAAATCTCACATCCTCTCAGCCACTACAGCATAATGGATGTGCATCAAGTGACCTTGCTTTATCACTTGGACTCATGTATTTCCCTCGGAATCGAGAAATTCCTGTTCCTCGCCTGCTTCAGTTTGCAAACGACCAGGTCCTTTTTGGTTTCAAGGAAAACGAAACAGTCGCTGCCGCCCGTCGTCTTTAGACCACATGGGACGAAAGGATGACACGAAAGGCGAACCAAAGACCGGTAATTGGTGGCCTCCGCTCTGAGAGAGAGAGAAAGACATAGCGAGAGGTAGCACGGCAAGTGACAGGATCGCCAACATGCAACCCGAATGTTCATCACCACTCGGGCCCGCCTCTAGGCTGTAGAGAAGGATTACTGCCAAAGCTCCGTCCCACCATCCACCATCCGTGTAATTCCCTCTTTCACCCCAAAGAACTGCGTGCAGCATTCTTCGTGCTCTGCAGGCTATACTTTGGAGGCATATGATCCCTTTCTTTATCTTATCCTCCGCATGGGGCTTGCGACGCCGGTCAGGCGCCCCCCTCTTGCTCGCTTCATATGCGCACCGCCAAACAAGGCACCAGACGAAATAATCACAAGTTGGCGTCCTCGCCCTTTCTCTGTCTCGCAAACAGGAGCAGCCTGGGCGAGGTCAGGTTCACGGACAGTGGCCCTCCGGCCGGCCGGCCGATCCCGAGTGATCGCCGCTGCGGCACCGGTCGTTGTTCTTGCTGGTGCTGCGGCCGAAGCCGTTGCTGTCGATGAGAAATGCACGTCAGCGATGCCCGGGGCGCTGGGGATGCCTGCGGAGGAGACGCCGGGACGGGGCGAGGCTCAAGAGCCCCCGCCAGGGGTGAGGGGGAATGAGAGAGGCGAAGAGTGGGAAATATAGTGACCGCTTGTGGCAGTGTTGGGGCTCTGTCGGAAAACCCCGCGCTTGATAAAGCGAGTTTTTTTTCGAGTTCGGCGCATCTTCTTGGGGTTCGGGAAACAAGGTGTTACATGGCGGCCTGGCAACTTCCGCCGTCCTTCTGTGGACAAGCGTGTTGTGCGCTTAAGTGACCCCCAGCAGGGGGCGCTGAACGGTCAACAGGGTTCTTCCTGTTCTCTCTGCGGGCACCGTTTGCAAATGCTCCTAATTGACAGCATAACGATGGCGTTCCCCTTTCTGCAATGCTTTGGAAGGCCGCCGTCGTTTAGACCAACTGTGGTACGGCGCACCGGAGTGTAGTAGGAAGGGAGGCTTGGATAAGGGTGGGGCGGCCAATCCCATATGGGCACTACACCAAACGGCAACTACGTCGAGTGCCTTCAGTGACGTCACGGAAAAGTCAGTGCTCTGCAGCTCTCCTAGGAAAGCGTCTGGCCAACCTCTGGTCGCCTCCGGCGAAGAGTCGTGCCAAAGGTGTGACGTCGAACACGCGGCGGCGTCTTTGCTTTGTACTCTGCTCAGAAAAGGCGCTTTGTGTTGCCGCCGGCATGTCAGTTGTTTTGCTGTGACGTCGTCGGAATGGGTGAGGGAGTCCATCCTACTTGGAAAAGCGTCTCGCTTTCTCCCTTGCCTCCTCGCCCGCGAGCTGGAC
The DNA here is from genome assembly GCF_052857255.1 of Amblyomma americanum. Classification (NCBI taxonomy): domain Eukaryota; kingdom Metazoa; phylum Arthropoda; class Arachnida; order Ixodida; family Ixodidae; genus Amblyomma; species Amblyomma americanum. Next base: position 33,219,227 of record NC_135498.1, on the reverse strand, counting down.
AGAAGGCAGCTGTGAGTCACTCAAGCGAACGGAAAATGTCCGGCGTCGGCGATGCGCAGGCAAGGTGAAAGGAGTTCCGGCTAAAAAGGAGTTGATCATGTCCCGCTGGTGGCGCACGCTAGCGGCCTCCGGCGAAAGCTCGGGGATGGAACGCGCCCGTTGCAGCGTCTCCTTATCGGCTTCTTCGATCACACCGGACACTGCCAAAGAGAAACAAACCTGCGTCTTTCATCCTGGCATACTTGCGTCGTAGTTTAGTGCGGCGCAGTTGACACTGGGACGAGCTTGAACACATAACCGCGGTGTGTACCGCAGGAAATGCCTCTATGCACGTCGGCACGCAATATTTGAGCAGATTCTGAACGTATACATCACAACCTGACGGCTCTTAGCGAGGCCTTGGATACCAACTTAGTGAGATACATTCTTTAACCTTGATGTCACATCCGTTTTCTGTACCCAAGCAGTCGAATTCGTGCAGTGTTTGCACTTGCCCTCACAAGCACAGACACCATTCTGTGACGTACACCTGTCTTTTCAAGTCAACATGCATGACTCAATATTGCTTGGCTTCAAGTTAGCATAACTCCACTTTTGATGCAAGTACATGCGAAAGATACATTCTTGTCCTCTTTTTTGGTTTCCGGCTAAAGGCAGTCAAATGTCTTTTCTGCTTCTAAGCTCTGAACTTCTGTGGAAGCGCTGAGCTTAAAAAACTCCTGATTCGCGAGCCTCGGATGATAGCAGCAATGATAAGCAGTTTTCTCTTCATCATCACTAAGCGTGGGTTTCTGCGGGTGATGTACGGCAATGACTGTCACCGTGACTGAGTGAAATGGTGGTTGGCTCTTAAAACATACCTTTAAACACGATTTTCAGACCGTTTGGCTTCGCCAAGCTAGCTAACGCGTACAAATTAAAAATAGATCATTGCTACCTGCGGTTGAAAGCTTTATTCATTGGCACATGGCACACCCCGTGGTAACTATATCTTAGCTCCCCAATTTTTTTTTTCACGTCACTGCTCGCTGACTCATTAACATAGTCACTTCACGAAACCCACAAGCATCGAAACGACCCGCTGATGCGCTGTCCATAGGCCTAAGTAAACAGCTAACGCTATGCTGCATGGAACTAGCGCAGTAGGCGTCATCGAAGGATCACGCGAGAAAAAAAAAAGATAGAAGGAAAAGCGCTGATGATAGGTGCACGGTTAGGCGGCCCTGCTCGCGTGTCGGCGTCGTTAGTGTGCGCGAAAACGTGCTGCGCCTCATTAATGATTATAAGGCCGGTGCGATGGACGCGTGGGCAAAGTGATCAATGCCCGGAGTTTAGTGGAAAGCACACATCCTGGCCTGAGTGAAGGCTACGCTTGTTCTTTCGCTCGACGGAGCGCGGGGATCGTGCAGACATGCTTGTTGCTGTTTTGATGGATAACCTGATGGATCACCATGGTGATTCCCACGCGCACCCGTCTTCGTCATGCCTGCGGGTCAACGGATGCGATCGCCGCCTTGGCGCACTGCTTTGCTATAGCCACGCTGTGAGGTAGGTTAGCTATGCGGGGTGTAACGCCCCTAAGATGCATGGGGGCTATGAAATTACGCTGCAGTGGAGGGCTCCGGCTTAATGTTGACCACCTGAGATTCATTAACGTGCCCTGACATGGCACAGTACACAGGCGCTTTTTGAATTTCGCCTGCATCGAAATGCGGCTGCAACGCCAAGGATTCTATCCCGCGACGTTGTGAATGAGCTGCCGAATGTTATAGCCACTGAGCCGCTGCGGCTGGTCTGTATATGCTAAGAGCCTGACAGGGCGTGGCTTTGGGCAAGTTGGTATAAGAGTAATGAAAGATTTAACAGCGTGTAACCGAGGAATGCAAAGAAACAAGAGAGGCAGCATGCACTCGAGAGCTGACATGCAGCTCAGCTAACTGGCCCGCTTAGGCAGTGAATCCGGGTTCGAACCCCGGACCAGGACAAATTTTTCTTGAAATGCTCAGCTTCTGTGAAAGCTGTATGGCTTTCCTCTGTAGCCGCATGGCTTCGCTTCGGTGGATGCTAATGACTAATTGCTCTTTTATCACAAATTCACTTACCTTGGGGGATTCCCCTAAACATGTTGGACTAACTCATTTTATAGCGGCACTTATTACTGGGACTACCAAATTGAATTCGCGGCGGCGGCGATGCAACGAGATACTCGCCGAATGCAGGGAGAAGGTGCAAATACACCGGCCCAGTGTGCGGGTATTAGACTCCGGTGGACGTACCCGACAATGGGTACGTCGACGTGGCCAAGCAAACTCGGCACACGCATGCCGGAGTTGTCATCTACGACTTCGTCAAAAAGGTGCGAGTGACGTCAAAGCGCAGCTCTTGAGAACCTGTACTTCACGCCTTCGCAAACGAAACCGTCGAGGGTGTAGTTCGTGACGTCCGCTTACGTCTCGCTCGACACCCCCTGCTCGAACGTTGAGAACTTCCTGCTCTATAGAAGATCGTAGTCGTTGCGTGCGCCCGTGAAGTGCCGCTACTGATCACCTTTTACCTAAATGTAAACTTCGTGCGTAGCGAAAGCGAGTGGATCTCGTCTTGTACTTCTTCAGCGCAGAACTCGGCTCGCTTGTACAACTCCCCAACGTCAATCAACCCACCACTCGTAACGACACGCGGGCACTCAGTTGCGCAACGAGTCCTATGCGCACCTTATGGTACCGCAAGGCCTTGCACAATATACTGACCGATGGGCAAAGTGGTGCAATGTTGGCTGATCGATCACGCCGCACCTGTTTAGGTTGGGCGTCTTAGTACTTATAATAGCCGGCTCGACACATTCGGCGAAGTGTTAAGAGAGGCCAGGTTGCCAGCTGCTTTAACGCAGCCACGATGCTGGTTCGCGGTGCGCTCTGAAGAACTAACATTCCCAATATGAAGTAAAGCTATAGATAGATAGAAAAGGCATTGACTGCGCGACGTATACCTGTTATAAGTAACAGCTCTCACGTGGCAGTAAAACAAGGTGCTTTGTTGTTGGAACATTGTCTTTTTTATGTATAAGTAATAAGCCACAATGCAAAAAAGCTTGAAAAACGCGAGCAATAATGACACAGCGTTGTCCAACATAATAGGCTCGCTCAAGTGGTGTGAATTTATGACGCCATGCCTGGCGTCAGAAATTCGCAAATTCAACCACTGTGGCCTCTATACCATCGCGATTTCTACAGCTAAAAAAAAAAGGAGGAAGTTTCTATGACTATCGAATGGACATAGCTGCGAGGATCTCAGTTGTTCGACTCCAAGAAGGAAATTGCGCTTTCAGAAGTTCAGTTTGGAATCCATCTTGTGTCTGGTGTGACGCCAGAGCTTTAGGATTTTGACAATTTCGACGGGGATAGCTTGGCACGCTTGGTTGGCTTCAGAAAATCTCAGTTTTCCCGAGCTTGCAGCCAGTCAGCGATGCGGACTCGCTAGAGGTAGTAATAGCGATATATTGATTCACAACTGAGCTGCAGAGGTGAAAACAAACCAGTATGCACAGTCCCATGGCTATGGGCATGACTGGGCAGTCTTGTAAAATGAGCACCTGAGTCAACCGTAACTGTAGCGAATACTAATATAAACGTTGTTTAATTACACGACGCGGTTAGCGATGGAGTGGAGGCTACGAGTGCGAGGCGATTGTTTTCACAAAAGCGCTATTCTTACGCGTTGGCAAGCCAACCAATACCGGTCGGGAAACCGTCTCCTAGCTCTCGCTCGTAACGTGGTGAGAGGGCCAGTATAAGCACTGCGTCGTTTATTTATGTTTTAGGCATTATGTGGTTTAACGTGGTTTAACGCCCCAAAGCGAATCACGCTATGAGGGACGCCGTAGAGGAGGGCTCCAGAAAATTTCGATCACCAGGGGTTCCTTAACATGCACTGACGTCGCACAGTAGACGGGTCTCTAGCATATCGCCTCCATCGAAATGCGACCGCCGCGGCCGGAATCGAACCCGCGTCTTTCGGGTTAGCAGCCGAGCATCATAACTACTGACTGAGCCACCGCGGCAGCACTGCGTCGTTTGTACAGATGAGTCGAAACGTCTGCTCTGTGCTGTTTTGCGGACACATCACAGAATGGCCGCGCTACTATGCATTTCCTCTGTTCTTGCCTACTGTGATGAAAACACAACGGTTTTCGCAATGTACTATATACAAGTACTTTATAGAGAGCCTCATAAATGCGAGGCACTCCGCTCATTCTCAAATTCAGTTTTCTTCAATGCATTTGACAAGCGTAGTGGCACAACTGCTCGTTTCGCAAGTTATAATTGTGACTTGGCTGCAGGCCCGGAACACCTGTGTGTCATGGAGGCGCTGTGTAACCTCTAGAAATGTGATACTCCCTTCCTGCGGGATCTCGTGCGTCAATTGCAATGGTTGCGAACATTCCTGAGGTGTTCCTCGCTTGCCTACGACGTCAGGTCCTGAATTAGATACTGTGTTAACAGCAGCGCACTGTAAGTACCCTTGCAGCTAACGCAAGATATTACTGTCGAGTGAACGGAAATCCGGCCTTGCTGCTCCTGATAGTATGCAAACACTGTCTTGAATTACCTAGTCACGAAAAAAAAAACAAGGAGAGTTGCAAGGCATCACTGCCTGCGATGATTGAAACAAACTCTCCATACATCCTCTCCATGCAAGCAGTTGGCTGAGCACACGTAGTAATCCAAGACGATGTCGCTTGTTTTAGTTTCCTTCGTCGGGCGCTGAAAATGACTCCTAGGATTCAGCTGTTAAAAAACTGCTGATTCCTTCACACTGAAGACTTGATCAGTGAACTAAACTCAAGCTGAACTAGAAGTGGACCGTTTTATGGCAATGCATTTGCAAAAAAAAAAAAAAATAAGTACGGTGTAGGAAGGGCCAGAATAACATGAGCAATCGGTGTGACTGTTATCCCATTGTTATGATTTGAATTTCGTCGTTCCTCACTGACTAAACCAAAGCCTCACCCTCGCTGTTGCCGGGATTTCCCAGTCTGGGCGGGGGATTACAAGAACAGAACAAAATCGGAAATGAAAGAATCGTTTAATTGAACCGAACCAATTGTACAGAATTTCTGGGAACGGACTTGTTCTTTCGCACCTTGTTTGTACGCTTGTGTAGGTATCTTTCATGGGCCTAAATATCAAGATGCCATACAATCCCTACACACACCGAGCCCACCGCTCCAATCCACAGCCGTCGAGTTGCTCGCAAGGGCGCCTCTGTCTCCTAAGAAGCGACTGGATTCATAGAACAATGCACAAAATTTGACTGAGTAGCGTCGACCTATTTGTTTACTGAGAATCACACGACTCACTGGCCGCTTTTCACCCCCGCTTCCCTCACTTCTCCCGCTATTTTTTCTTTCTTTTTGCCTATGTGGCACTGCGGCCACGGCGTTCCTCGCTCTTCCACGGGAGGAAAGCCTATTTCAGTGTCGTTTCTCAGTTTCGTGAACGCCACGAAATCACCTATCGCCGAGTCCTGGGCTTATTGGAAGGTGTTTCACTTCCTGCCCTCCAATTCCGCTCAGTGCTCCCAATACCACGACAACGACATTCGGCCAGGCATTGACACGAACTTTGAATCTGCCGTTTTGTTAAATTCATTAGCGCATAGCTGGCTCATACAGTAGGCATTTGCACCACATTTACCGCTCATTCCAAGTAAACTCAAAATTGAAACGCGCGCTCCTGCTACGCTTTAACGCGGGTCTTCCACATCAGTTATGAGAAAACATACGAGGCGCTTGAACTTGCTTGGACCAGATACTGAAGTCCCAGACAGTGCCATTGCAGATAAGGGAACCAATCCACACTGCAGGTCTCAGTACAACGTTTCTGTGAATAGAAATAGAGAGCATGAAACTTTCCACTTAACTCTTTTAAACTACAAAGCAACGTTTCGCTTGCTTTGAACTACTTTATTAACGCGATATACTTAAAGGTCCCGTTGCGCAGAAAATCTGGCGTTGGGGTTGTCGGCGTTGTGTGTGATAAATATGCTGGTTTGGTTTGGTTTGGTTTATGGGGGTTTAACGTCCCAAAGCAACTCAGGCTATGAGGGACGCCGTAGTGGAGGGCTCCGGAAATTTCGACCACCTGGGGTTCTTTAACGTGCACTGACATCGCACAGCACACGGGCCTCTAGAAAGGGTGGCGTAGATAGGGTGGCCCAGGCAGCCACCCACGGAGAAGCAACCTAAGTGGGCTACGTAGGTCACGTGACTTTCTGGTGACATCATAACCTACCCACAGGATTGTGAGCAAACTAACCATAAAGAGGTTGCTCAGGAAGAGCAACTTGGGTCTCACAAGACCCACCAGTGGCAGCACCTGTCATCGCAGGACAGTGGCACATCGCTTAACCGCTGCACCACTGCGCAAAGAGCACTATGACGACTCCCAGGGACATGTGAGTGTAAAGTTGAGAATGACCAATTCCGCATATATGGGCATTAACTTATTAACACTATCGCGTCATATCCTTAAGGCGGAGCTTAAGTGCCCCCCCCCCCCCCCCCCCCCCCAACTTTTTTCTCAGAGGCCACAAGCGCTATCTATTACGCCACATGTGTAAAGTGGCCAAGAAATCATCTGTGCGCATTTAACATGTGTGAGGCATAGCTAGCTGCTTGCTTTTTACCCGTGAACGCCCTGTGTGTAGATGAGACACCTTGTCACTTAGGTAGCTGCATGTCTATAAGTGTCAACGTGACGCGGCGCTCTTATTATTTCTGCAATCCAACGTGATGCGCGACAAAGCTTTGTAAGCTTTCGAATCCTCGAAGTAGCGGGCCTCTGATTATTATGTCCAATCTCATCTATACTAAAATAAATAATTTTTCCTCAGTCGTCATCATTATTTCTCCAATGTTCGCGAGAACACAAGTGAGTCTCCCTTTAAACAGCGTCTGTGTAAGTTAAGATCAATATCAACTTCTGCGTCTAAGTTTCGTTCAGGTGGCTAGTTAAGCTGGTTGTTGCGTACAAATTATATTATTGCAGCCGGGATACGCAAGTTGATTCATTCTCCACTAAACGGATAGACGACAGATAAGCTGGCAGATGTTGCGCTTGGTAGGTTTAAGACATGCCAGACGGTCAACTTCGGTGAACAGGAATTGCTCATCAAGATAGCTGAAATTCTAAAAATTCAAGGCTTTAAGATTCTGTTCTTGGTGACTAACGCGCCACTGTAAGCTTTTATAGTTTTAACGAAATCCTCCGCATTTGAATTTGCGCGTGAAAGGTTTGATCGTTTTTTTTTATCTTACGTTCGATACTACGCAGGTATTTCTTCGAGTGCCGGTCATTCCACAGTTTTAATGTAGGCTGATTCGAACAGCCTTTGGCCTTGATGAGTCGCTGCCTCACATGCTGCATCAGTCCACGAATCACCTGCGTTCATTAGTCATGCGCTTGGCTTCTCGGCTAGCGAGGAATCATCATATGTAAATGAGTTTATCTTTTCACTACATCATCGCCGGCGCAAAACCACAAACGTACGTGATGTTTGTGAGCTAGACGAAGCCGGCGAGTATGACTTGGCTGCCGTCCAGCATATCAGGAACGTGATGGGGCGTTAATGCGTTAATTACGGGTGCACCTACCGACGAAGCATTTCGACTGATTACTTGGTTCATTTTATCCAATTAATCGACTTAGCGCCTTTTAAGGGTTAATGTGTCATTTTATATTAGATGCGTAATTGAGGACATTTGTGTAGCGTCAATGGCGACGTCAGTTCGCGTGCCAAAGATGTTGCTACATGTTATTAACCTTAGTATGACTTAATACTCTGCTATCCACCGTAGCTGACGACGAAAAGAAAAGGGAAGTAGATAGCAATATTGAGGCTAAGTAGAGAGCTGCCAAGTGCCTTCTGAGCGAGCCAGCCAAGGCATGTACAATCTTTATCCTGTTCATTTTTTTTCGAGATCGGTCACAATAGCCAATTCGACTCCAGGAGGAAATTTTCTACGCGGGCACAAACGTTTTGGTGGATTCTTTTGGTATAAATATAACAAAGCAGCAACATTCAAGCCCAGGACAAACTGGGGGAGCATCGGTTTGCAAAAAAAAAAGAAAAACACCTAACTTTCTGTCCTTTCCTTTGGCTGAGAGTCGAAGTTGTACTTCAGCAAAAGAAGCAGCAAGAGGCGAGTACGCATAGCAATGACTGCTACTCATGCCCACATTAGAGCTACCGTTTAGGTAACAACAAGAGTTTCGAGTAGGTCTGCCCAGTTGCCGTAGAAAGCATCCAAGTTATGTGGCAAAGCCGCAGAGCGAGGCAAGCTTTCTGAGCCTTTTACTCGGTACAACTGTAGAAATCAGCACTGTTCACGAAAAATAAATATGAGGAATGGGATTGCCGAAGGTAATCGATCACTCGATGATTTCCCCGCCCGAGTTGCGTCGTATAACGCCTCCTGCAAGCGTGAAGTGGGGCTTGGCCGCATAACTTGTATGCTTTCTGCGGCGACTCGGCAGACTTGCGCGCAAATCTAGGTACTTACCTATGCAGTAACTCTGGCCCACATCAGCGACTAGCGCAGTCTGTTGGCCGCCATTGTAGCGAACGCAGTGCAACACAATGGGGAAATTTTCAACTTATTATTTTGAGAAAAATAGAAAGTCCCAAGAGATTGTGCTCGAACATTGCAAGTGTCGTCGTCGACTATTTCCCCTCGCTACAAAATATGACGTATAAAGTGCTACCTGCACCCACCCCAATTATTTCCAACGGCCATAGAAAGTCAATGGGATGTACCGTACAATCCAAATTCCCGCGGTGGTTTTGAGTGTTTAGCGACACTCCGCACCTGGTGGCAGCCGTGCGAACTAGAAGCGTGTGTTCAGATTTTCCTGGGCGTGGCTCAGCAATGTTTTCATGCCCTCGTCACAAATAGCTGCTGCTGAAGAAATAAGGAAGGACGATTTTCGTTACTCTGCACGCAGTTCCACAAGGTAGATGGAAATAAAATCAGTCAGCCGCAGAAGAACACTGTGGCACTCGAACTAATAATAATAATAATAATTGGTTTTTTGGGGAAAGGAAATGGCGCAGTATCTGTCTCATATATCGTTGGACACCTGAACCGCGCCGTAAGGGAAGGGATAAAGGAGGGAGTGAAAGCAGAAAGGAAAGAAGAGGTGCCACAGTGGAGGGCTCCGGAATAATTTCGACCACCTGGGGATCTTTAACGTGCACTGACATCGCACAGCACACGGGCGCCTTAGCGTTTTTCCTCCATAAAAACGCAGCCGCCGCGGTCGGGTTCGAACCCGGGAACTCCGGATCAGTAGTCGAGCGCCCTAACCAGTGAGCCACCGCGGCGGGTGCACTCGAACTACTGGAAACGTTTTCTATCCGAAAAAAGTCTGACACGTCTATCAGCGACAATTCAGTTTGCTTGAAATGAAAATAACATTTCTTGCCGACACGTGTGGAAGATTGTTAATATCTTGATATGATGAATGACTTTATGAGTGTATATATGTACGCGCATTCTTTCTGAATAAACAGTTGTGATTTACCACCTGTCTTGTCCCCTTTATGTGTAGCGCTAAAGAGTATTCCGCCTTGAAGCCTAGTCAAAATGCTGAAATAAAAAAAATGAAAATTGGTTGTTGGGGAAAGAAAATGGCGCAGTATCTGCCTCACATCTCGGCGGACACCTGAACCGCACCGTAAGGGAAAGCATAAAGGAAGGAGTGAAAGAAGGAAGAAAGAGGTGCCGTAGTGGAGGGCTCCGGGATAATTTCGACCGCCTGGGGATCTTTAACGTGCACTGACATCGCACAGCACACGGGAGCGTTTTCCGAAACGCGGCCGCCGCGGTCGTGTTCGAACCCGGGTACACCGGATCAGTAGCCTAGCGCCCTAACCACTGAGCCACCGAGGCGGGTCTGAAATAATACCTCCATTTGTCTTTTACGGTGCACTATACGCTAGGAAGGCACCGGATGCCTACTCGTTCCCTATTGTTTCTTCAGCGCGTCTATAGGCGACGTCCCTCAGCTGCAATAAAAAGCAGGAGTCAGCTGCATGCTTGGATTCCTCACGTGAGAGCAGTAAGTCCCAGAGCGGCGAGGTTATTATACTCCAGTACGCGTAGAACAAAGCGCCAACAGAGCGGCGAGGTGAGAACAGAAGCAAATCTATCAGCGTCGCGAATTCCTGAGCAGCGTAGCCGTGTGCACCTGTCAAGGTTAAGGACCGCTACGCAAGCGTGTCCTCACCTCTTTTTCTCCGTATAGACGAGCGGACGCATGGTGGTCAAGGCGCGCGCTGCTGCCGCCTCGGTCACTTTCTCAGGCCCGCACGGGTCAGCCAAGCGGGAGGCTACGAGGGAGGGCCGCGGCCTTGTTTATCTTACTGTCGGCAGTGTTGCTGCTTTCTTCCTTTCAATCGCTCATTTTCATCGAAGCTCTTCTCACCTTCGATGGAACCTGCCGACGAGCGATCAGAAGCACCGATACGGTCTTTCGCGTACAAAGGAGTGCCCGATTGTGCGCGCAGACGACGAGGAGCCCGGTCTGGAAAAAGCAGCAAAAAAATTAATAACAAAAAGGCATGTGGGCGTCCCGATGGCTCCTTCACGCCTGGCAGCCGCAGACGCCAGCCAGCGAGCAGCGGCGCAGATGACGGCGTCGAAGCGCCCTCTCGCCTCGGCGCCAGTAATAATTGCGAGCGCGGCAAACCCGTTCGCCCTAATTGCAACAGATAGCTGCAGCCGTGCGGGGCGTGGGCAACGCTGAGTCAAGACGCGAACGTTGTCCGAGCGGTCAGCACCGCGTCGCGCGAGAGAGTAACGTCCGAGCAATGAGGGCCCGCATTCCCGGAATGATCGCGACGCGTTCAACTGGCTGGCGTCTGCTGCGGCGACGTCGACTTCTGCGAGCCTCTGTAATGTGTGTCCGCGTCGTCGATGCGGGCGTCCCCCGAAGCGTGGATCATCGATTGCAGCTTCGCTATGAGCCGAAGCTATATAGCTGCAACCATTTCTCTCTCTCTCTCTCAACGAACCGGTATGCCATACGTTTCCAAGACGAACGTCAACGTTTCGTTGCTCGAGAGGATAATTTTTCCGGTGATGTTGAATACGTCTTCAAGCGGCTTCGACCGTTGCCTTGAAGCTCCCGTGCATAGTGCACGTGACTCCGGCCATTCTGCGAAAAACGCAACGCGCGTCAGGTTACTTACACGCTCATCAGGAATACAAGCTGCGTCGAGGCAGCGGTGATCGTGTGACGTCATTACAGTGTGGGTGCATTCGGACGAGCGTCACGTAAAACGGAAATCTGTAGCTTCATGCCTGCCCGTACGTCGCAATGCCGCAACGAGCGAGGCATCCTTGCAATTTTGCGTGCGTTCAAGTGTTCCCGTGTTCGTGTTAATGTGCTTGGCTTTTTGTCATGATAGCTGCATGAAAACGGGTAAAAGCACTGCTGTCGCTTGTCGGGACATACAGCACCCGGAGTCACTGTCACCTCTTACAACTGCTATCGAGCCTGTCAAAACCTGGAAGTACTTGTATTATGTTCTTTTAGTACGAAATCACTACTTCACAAGCTCTAACCGGCTCTAAGTTTTGTGTGAAGCTTGACCTTTCTGGTGACCTTGGACAAATCATAAATAAATAAATAAAATAAATACTACCGTGACTGGGATTTGAACCCGCGGCGGCGCGAACAGGTCAGCTTCGCTGGCCACTGCACGAAAGCACCATGCCATCACTGCAGCTGATCACGCCTCGTGATAAACTGCAACCATACCCAAAAATTCTGGACAAAAGCATTCTTAGACGGGAAAGCGTTTTTGAACGCACTTTTTTCATATATCGTAAGATTTCACTATAACAATCAATATACTCGCAGATCTCCCGTCGGCAGGCTTGCATTTTTTTGCTGTTAACATTTTGTGCTATCGTCAAAAGTGTCCCCCATTGGTTTTCTTTGGTAGTCTTAAATGCTCGATGCAAGCTATGGACATACTTTAAAAGAAATATATTGCTACATATGGGAATAATGGATTATTATCTTCAATATTTTCATATCAGTACGTTGCCGTTTTCCAATATCTCAAATTTTTGTTCAAGAATGTCGTATATGCGCACTAATGATGATGATTAATTTTTATGGCGCAAGGGCATCTGGGGTCTTGGCACAAGGTTTTTTCGTTTTACTCAAGCTGGGGTCAAAGACCCATTTCCCAAGCATTCCAGCCTAAAGAAGCCGAGCACCAGACCAGGGGAAAGGTTGTACCCATTTTATCACTGGTGGGTACCCGGCGGCACTGGGGATCGAACCCAGCACCTCTCGCATGCGAGGCGGATGTTCAAACAAGCAGGCCGCAGCTGCGGTGGTTGTTGTTGTTAGCCTATCAAAAGATGGCACATACCCACACTGGGGGATCGGCCAATTTTATCATGCCCCATCTACTCCGTTTAGGAGTAGTGGCGTGCTTCAGCCTTCCGCAGTGCAATGGCAGGCCTCGGCACGGGGCCCCGACCTTGATGATCGCCGGTGACCCAGCACCAGGTAAGTATATATATATACAACGCTACCGGCTTGGGGTCACTCCCTCCCGCCCGGGTCTTCGCCATTTGGAACATCTGGCGAAGGCCAACTTGGGCGACCTATTTGAACTCGGCCACCCGCCATAAGTATCTGGACTCTCTCGCACTATGCATTACACATCGTCATCTTCTTCAACTAAAACTACTATCGAACTTAATATACACAATCTCGCGCTGTGCATTGCACATCCTCGCCTTAATCAACTAATCCTACCATCGAACTGATATCGTCGCCGGACGTGCCGATGACCCATCAAAGCAAAACAATGAGCAGACCAGGCTCATGGCTTCGCACGTCGACTAGATTCAGCTACATACAAAACCCTACCACTTTTTTTTTTTTGTTGCGCATTCAGTCCATCGCATGTAAGTTTAGGCGGAATTCGCTCACAGGCACACTGACACTTCGCCACGCTGCTAGAGAGTTTTAGCGTAGCCGGTTAGCCGTGCGGCAAGTATGGTAACGCGGTGCCGTTGCTACCGTTGCCAGGCTTGCCAAGCCACATTTGCCGTACGGTAGCAATTGCCGTAGTTACCGTGTTTTAATGTACGGTAGAGCTAAAGCTCTCTGCTGTCGTGCGCTCCCTCAGCACAACGCAGCGGCTACTACTTTCCATAGGAAGGTTCCCGTAAGAAAGTCTTGTAATGGACAAGAAGGGAACGCATACGTCTATTATGCACCTGAAGACAAACATCTTGCCACTTCATATTTGTCTGTGAGTAATTTTTTTCCCTTCATTTAAACCGCCGTTCACACGCCAGAGGGCGGGAACAGCACCATAAATTGTAGTCCTGTCCTTTTTCAAGTCGCACAGCAGACCGCGCCGTCTTCCGGCTTCACTGTTGCGGCGGCAACAAAGGGCAATGACAAACGGTGTTCGTGCACACGGGCGACAAGAGGGACGATAAATTTGAACAGGGAAAGCGGAATAAAAACGTAATCGAGAACAAATGCGCGGGAAACAAGCGGATCGTGTTTACAGAGTCGCCAGTCCGGCGCTTTCGAAGCACGTTGCCCCCCGAGTCGCGACTTGGGGTAATTTTTATTACACGCTATTGTAAATTCAATTACGGTTCTTAAGCGACGCTAGGAAAGGCGCGAGCGAGCGTGACAATAGAGAAAATGAAACTGCCGGTGCATCGTCCGAGTTGGTTCCCACGGCATCGTGTTATATATATACAACTGCAAGCGGTCGACGCGGGACGATACGCGACTCTAAATGCCGTTATCAGCGACGAGAGCGGTGGGGGTGATCGCGAGGCAAGAACCGGCTTTTTTGTGAGAGCCACACCAGAGCGAGATTAATTGCACTTTTCGGACAAACGATCGCCAGGCGCGCCGCAAAAGAAACCACAGATAGCAACCCGCCCTTGTTACGTATTCAGGTGTTCGTGTCCCCAGGAATGGTTACATCCGACTATCTGCTTTCGAAAGCTAACAGTCACCGAAACCAAGGAGCATCGGGGATTTATTTTTTGTAATTTGCAGTTTTTCAATGTGAGATTAAAAAAAGCAGAAGAAAAGCAACTACTTGCTTCCAGTGGCATCCGAACTCACGACCTCCGAATTTCGCGTCCGGTGCTCTTCGGATAAATTCGGAGGTCGCGGGTTCGATCCCGGCCGCGACGGTCGAATTTCCATGGAGGCGAAACTCTATTCGCCCTTGTACTGTGCGATGTGAGAGCACGTTAAAAAACGCCAGGTGGTCGAAATTTCCGGAGCCCTCCACTACGGCGTCCCTCATAGCCTGATTTCGCTTACAAGCCAATAAACGAATCGTTCCGCATCGAGCACGTTAAGTCCGTTTCCGGTTAAGAGTCGGGCGGGAAAAGAACGCGGAGGGTTGGGTGCTCTGAAAGCGAAAGCATTATTTTTCATTTGTATTTTTTCTTTTCTTTCTAACGGCACCCGTACTCATTAGCTTGCCGTCGGAAGGCAACCCACACACTAGGTGCACTTATATTCGCCATGAAGCAACGCCGTTTTCTGGCCAATGGGTTGTGTGCTCGCCTCGCAATATGATGGTCCTTCGTTCGAATCCCCGCATCTTCGGGATGAATTTTTTTCCTTGATGATGACGTCATTGGGGGTTTTCTGGACCACTTTTCCTGGACGCCGACAATGACAACGGATTTCGTTCCTAATAGGCCATATAATTCGTTCGCCTTAAAACGAATTTCAGGACATAACGGTACCAGTGAATCTGCCAACGAATGAAAGTTCACTTTTTTCTTGAAAAAGAGAGGGGGGCGGGCGGTAGTTCAATGTCCTACTACCGCCACAACCAGGGTTATAGGTATGTATATAGAAATAGAGGCATATAAACACAGAAAGGGTGTTCCATGCTGTCGACACAATTAAGAGCGTCAGTTAAAACATCGCATATGTTTGTGCTGAAGCAGATCTCGATGGGCTCTCAGGAATCGTCGAGTGGTGCGACGAGTTATAATGAAAGGCCATAGCGTAACACGCAGTTGTCTTACGAGGAATTGGAATAAAACATTAGCACTTAGCTGTAAACCACTGGGAAAGCTTCATTCCAAATGTAGAGGAAACAACGCGAACCGAGGCAGAGGACGAGAAAGCAACACAGACGAGCGCTGACTATTACTAACTTTTTATTCAGAAAAATCTTCATTTTATTCTTTATAAAGGTTTATTAAGAAACTTTTCTCATTAACGTTAGTTGCGAGTCAGCGTTCGTCTGTGTTGCATCCTTGTCCTCTGCCTTGGTTCGCGCCCCGTCGTCCGCAGGCAACAGCTACTGGCTAGCCCAGCTTTTCGTCTGATATACTACAGTGTGTTTAGCTCTGTTTGTCGCCACGTTTATTCGCGCCATGGTTTTACTTCATATGACTCAAGACGTGACAGCCTTAGGACGAATTAAGTCTAAGTCAAAAGTTCCGAGGTCAAAATGGTAGCTTCTGGCCCCTGTCGCGCTGCTGCATCTCCACTCGCAACGTTACAGCTGCTGCGAGAATTGTGAAGCAGAGTATCTACTTTGACTGATTTTAACGCTCTAACAGGTGGCGTCTATGGTACTGTGTTGGCTGCACAGCAAGTTGCTAAAAATGTAAATTTGTAGATTTTAGACACTGTTTGTTGTTGTTGTCGTCAACGCGAGGGTCCAATTTGAAATCGTTGCTCTGATCAGCTTCCAACGTGGATCGATGAAGCAGTTTTCCCAATCAGAACGTTTCTGAGATCCATATGGTCGGAGAAGGCGTACCGAAGTTAGCACTGAAATTAAATTTCGCTCTTAACGGGCGTATAGTTTGTTGCAGAAAAAATTTGTCGCCAAGAGGCAATATACAGAATTTTGGTTAGACGACCACTCAATTCGTAGCAGAAGATAAAGGAAATTTAATTCTTTAACAACACTTGTGTTTGTCCTAGAAGATGTTTAGCAAGGTCCCTGCTTAAAAAAGTGCCATATGACAAGTCCCATAATGGCATGTTTTCCATATGGCTCATATGGAGTCCATACCATGTGGTCTATACAGACAGCGCATATCGAAACATACGGACACGAATGACGTCATGCACACCACATAGAAACTATACGGAAAGCATACGAACGCTATATCGAAGATGTATAGAAAGGATATAAATTTCTATATAGTTTTCTATATCTTATAGACTTCATATTCCTATAATTCTATATGACCTGCTCAAATGGAACGTTTCAGTAGGGGTTTCATTATATGTATAACTATATTCGCGTTCAGTTTAAAAATCTTCATGACCGGTGTCGGCTCACATGCCTTATCATGCGTCTAGAAGGCTGAAAACACCTCGCAGCACCGAAAACACCTGCGCCATTAAAACGAGTGCCAAAAAAGAAAATGAAAATCAGCTTTCCTTAATTTGTGCCACTGATAGCTAATTGAAGACAAGTGTAGCATACAGTAAGGGCCCGACATAGCGTCACATGGGGTCACAGCGACATAGGGTCACAGAAACCCTGGCCTTCTTCGCCTTCAGAGTTAATTGCTGTACAGTCCGACTTAATAAACTCCCCTGCGGCGAAGATATAAGCACGATTGAGGCCTCACATCACTTTAAGCATTCCGGAGGACCTTAACCTTTCCCGAGTAACTGTTCGCGCCTCCTTCGCACGGCACCTAACCAACCGACTGCGCGAGGCGCCGGGAAGACGTTCTTTTCCGTTAGCGGACAATTTCGACCGTCACGTTCTCCGCCCTGACAACTTCTCCAGGCGAGGTCAGCCTCGCCTTTTCATTCGGCCGGGCATTTTCTTTCCGAACGACGAGCACCCGTAACGGAGCACGACCAGAGTGGCAGCATCAACAACAGCACCGACAAAGACGAGTACGGTCACCGCCACTACTAACGGACACGCGCGGGGGCAACTTTCTCTCGATGGTGCAAGCAGAAGGCCGTAACGGAGCACGACCAGAGTGGCAGCATCACCAACAGCACCGACAAAGACGAGTACGGTCACCGCCACTACTAACGGACACGCGCGGGGGCAACTTTCTCTCGATGGTGCAAGCAGAAGGCTGTCGCTTTCATCTACCGCTTCTGGGCGCCGCTCGTACCTTCGTCTGCGAGGGACGTAGCACCCAAGCGCTTGCTCCCTCTAGCGCTCGCACCAGGAAGTCGAGGTGATTCGGAGCTCGCGCACAAAGCCGAAACGACGCCCGAAGGCGCGGATGGACGGCCGATCGAAAATCGCTCAGTTCACGGTCACGCTACGATTGACAGTGCACGGTTTCTTTTCACCCTCTCCTCCCTTTTCTTATTCTCTCTCTCTCTCTTTCTCTGGCGTCGCTGTGTGCGCTCTGCCGTTCGAAACTGGCGGCCGAAGAGGAACGTCTCTCTCGTAACCAGATTGCCTCCGCTGTCTGCGAACTTATTACCCGCGCGGGAGCCAACGGAACGTGTGTCCGCAGAAGGACCGCCGCGGGCGATGAAACGAAGAACGAAGAAGAAAACGCGAGTACTAGAAAAGAAAAAAAAATGGGGGGGGGGGGGGGGGGGGGCAGGGAAACGTCGAACTGCTCAAAAGGTTCCTTTCACTTCCGTGCTTTTCTTCGATTGTCCGACCGCTATGTACGCTGCGCCTCTGACGTCTTGCGTATAGCGCACGTGCGAAAGATACATAAGTGGAGCCGCCACCTCTCTCTCTCTCGCAGCGTGAGTAGCCGTAATGTTGTAATGGCTCGCTCTCCCTTCTGCCTCCTCTCTCTCTTTCGGAGGTGAAGGACCTGCCTTTCACTTTTGAGTGAGCTGGATGCTCCTGGCATCTTTTTTTTGTTTTTTTTTTCGTTGGTGAGAAATAACAGCGTTACAGGGTCGCTGTTTGGTGAACCATTTCGGACCACGACCAGGGAGCGGGCGTGATAGTGAAAACGTCGCCTTACCTTTGCCATTCCGCTTGAAAGGGTCAGCGAGGGATTAATCGCGTAGCTGAAGTAATTAGCACTGAGGCAGCGGAAGGCAGCCAGTAGGGATCCCGGATTACAGTAGGGCCCGGATTATCTGTCAAGCTCCCTACCTTACCTACCTGCAAAAGCACCCTTGGAACGCAGAACTGTGGCACGAATTGTGATCTTCTCCACCTAGCATTCAATTAAAGTATCATTTAAAGTATCATTTAAAGTATCGCTGCTAATGCAATGCAAAGATAAACCTGCCACCAGCCAGCAACAACATCAGCCTCCCTAATCACCAACTGTCTTCCTTGATCAGATACGCTTATTGTGCTAGTAACTAGTAAAGCGAAATCAGACACGGATTGTTCTAGCATGCAGGGGCTTCTTCATTAGCTGGTGCCGAAACGTGCCACAACAGGATCCTGAGCAGTTGTGTCTGTTCCTCATTCTCTTCACAGCGCTAATGTGGCCCCAGGCGTGGCGGCAGCGCTTGGATCGACGCTCCCTGTTAGCAAACAGCACGCGCAACCTCAAGTGTCCTGATGAAGGCGAATATAAATGCTCCATGAGAAACTTTCTAACGTTTTGCGCCGAGAAAGAAAGTAATACGTTGCGATGGTAATTAACGGCACTGAGTTACATCATTAATTGCTCTTTGGTTGCGCTCTTCGTTGTATTTTGTTTCTGCTTAGCGCTGGTCCCGATTCGCGGATATGGCCAGGCGCTTTTGTCTTGTATTTGTGCACACTGGCTACCTCTTGCAGTCTGTACCGTCGCTCGTCATAACCCTCTTTCCCCTCTCTCTGCCTATTTTCCAGTGGCGAGTAAGTACCATGCCAGATAATCGGCGTTCGGGCCAACCTGTCTGCCTTTCTTTGTTTATGAATCTTTCTCCCTCTACTAACTTTAAGATATGACCCAGGCGACCGTTGTTAAGCAGGCAAGCAATGCATCACACACAAAGTCATTACTCCTAACTCGTTACTTCCACCACACCCCTGGCTCAACGACGGTCCGGCCGAGAAGCCGTTAAAATTGAACCTATAAGCTTTCTCTCCGAATGCCGTTAACGCGACGGACCGCCCGCGGTCACGCAATGCACGGCCGTTCATACCTTAAGCTATAACCAGAAAAGGCATTAATTATCTCAGCGATCGTCTGCGCCTCATACGCTTGGCTGGAAAGCTGTAGCCGTCTCTTCGGCCCGTAAAACACTTCCGCAATCTTTAAGAACGTAAAAATCGAAAGAAGAAAGAAAGGGGTGAAAGACAAAGCAGATAACGGCACTAAAACAACGTGCGAATGATAATATGATGGTCGCCGCGCCCAGACGTGCCGCTGTACGGCTGGCGATTGATATAGACCTCGCATGAAGACGACCAGCAGACGACCAGCCACTCTCCTCTCCTGTCTCCGTCTGCTCCGCGATATCTCGCACGCACGCGCGGCCCGTCCAACGGCAGACCATTTTCGCTTTCTTATCCGCCTCGAAGGTCACGCTCTCTCACTGACCACGTCCGGCAGCGGGAACCGGCGTGAGAACGCTAGCTGTGTATAGCGTCTACTGGCGAGGACCGCGCAGGTCCGCGGTGTTATAACGGGACGTATCATATCATAGCAGGTTATGCGGTTCCCGCGCGCAATGCGTCCCGTTACGAAAAAGGCCGCCCTGATGAACTGGCCCCGGGAACGGAGCGGTAAAAACAAACTTTCCTCATGGGAACTCCGTGCGCCCCTTCATTTCCCCTTTCCTGCAGGCACCGTTACACTGAACCTTTCCCTCTCCTCTCACTATCCTTTCAATGATCAGAGCGCTATCACTCAGTTCAGGTAATCACAATACGGTGGCCGGGGCTAGATAGCGTGGCGTGCGGGAACAGTTGCGAGCACGTATACGCACTGCTGATGCGGATGAGTAGAGAGGGTTTTGCACAAGCAGCGTATCGCAATTTAGGAGTTACCGTTAACGAGGGAACGTATCCAAAATAGAGCGTTATAGCATATCGTTACCGTGTTACCGTGTTACCGGGCGCCGGACTTTCCGGTTAGTGCGGCGCACGACAGAAGATGTTTTAGCGTACCGTCTCTCCCGTAACTAGCGTACGTCCTGTGTATTTGTGTTCTTGTCCCTTGTGTTCACTAAGCGCTAGAAAATATGAGCTGAAACAATATCCAACTAGCCTAAGTTTCTGCCTTACTAAATATCACTCCCGTAAGAAGTTACCGTAAGGCTAAAACGAGTGATGATGATGGCAGATGCCCAGCTTTTATTGCGAACAAAAATACGGATGCATTACAATAACTTCTGTGAAGTGAGATGCTACATGCACTTCAATAATCTTTTTCTCTGCATATAAAGACGTACACACTACACTTCAGTTAAAAGCCGACTCAGCGGCTTTTCAAATGTTCCCGTGAAGCTAGACACCTTTGCCTACCCTGGCCAGTAGACCTCAGTAAGCTTGCATACGCAGCGCACGTTGAGTTGCGAGCGGTATAAAATGCTAACTACGACACCTCTTTGCCGTGACGCATCGTCGCTTCTTTATGTGTTTGGGTGTAAACACAGTGGCGCCATCTAGTGACAGTAAGTTGAAGCGCGCCAACTCCGGGCCGGAGAAACTTTTTATTTTCTGCAGTTACTGATGGATATAGTAAGGGAATTACCAGTCCTTTTTTTTTTTCAAGGAAAAAGTCATGAAAATATCGAAAAATCAGTGTAGTGGTTGCTATTTGGCTATGTACACGACATAGAGTTAGGCTTAACTGCTCAAAAATCGGAAAATTATCTCAAAAACATGGCCTGGTTGTCACTCAAACCTCGACGTATGAGTGAGAGTCTGCAAATTAAAGGCGAATGCCTTCATTTATAGCGAGAAATGGCGCTGAAGAACGCGGCGGCAGTGCTGTATTTGGTCCGAAGCGGCCGTGCAGTACGCCGCCATGTTTGTTTACGAGCGAACGCTAACTCTCCGCAACGCTAAAAGAGATTCCGTAAAGTGCTTGCGGACCGGTAAGTGGTGGCGCATGCGCAGATGTCGCTAGCCGGGCCCGGTAAACGGTAACGTAAACACGGTAACGATATGCTACAACTCTCTACTGACAACGCTGCTATAGTAGCTCATCGTTACCGTGTTTACGTTACCGATTACCGGGCCAGGCTAGCGACATCTGAGCGACATCATTAATTTCCTGGATCTATATGCCTTAACGACCCATTGTAACATGCGTATCTTATGGAATGCGCTATCAAATGGCATTTTAGGCGCCTAAAACCAAAACCCGTGCCCAGCAAAATGGATCATACGCGGAATTCCGCAAGCTGGCTTCCCCACACATCAAGGTGGGCCCAGCCATAATGAGCAACATCGCGCACGTCCACCTATAAAAAAAAAAAAAAACTCGTAGCATCGTGCTTCACACTCAAGTGAGTGGCACGCTGCTTCTATAGCCTGCACAACGCTTTGAGCGCAACTCCAATGTTGTTAATTGTGCCGTGTGAGGAAGACACCTTGCTGCATTTTTCACAGATCCCATTGTGACGGGGCATATAGGAGACTGCATTTCGATCTTCCTGTCGTAGCATGTGAGCTGAACCTACCAAAGCGGCAATGAATGTGAGATTACTCAGGAAAGTGGCATGTGTCATCAAGTTAACGTGACGTGCATAGAGTAGGCACCGCAGCAATGGCTGCGGGGCTACGTCATTTGGCTGCTGAGCGGGAGTTTGCGGTTTCAGTCCCGACAGCGGCGGCTTCGTTTCGGTGCAGGCAAAATGCAAAATGTCAATGCACATTACAAGAACACAAGGCTGTCGAAATTGACCCGTAGCCCACCACTACGGCGTGCCCACAGCCTCAAGTGTTGATTTGCCACTAAAATTCTGTTGACTAACCATCAGTGATTGAACAGCAGAGCATGTGTTTTGTGCAGCAATGCGTTGTGTTAAGCTTCGACGTTCCGGGGCTGGCGGTCGGAGCATGGTCTGTCTCTTGCTCTTCGCCAGGCTCCACAGGATGGTTAGAAATGTTGCTCTCCGTTGAGTGGATGTCGATGTATTTTGACAGTAGCGGCGCACGACTTCGACATAATTAAAGTGAGTTCACTTGTGGTGAGGGTGCCGCCGAAGTAAGCCTGTTCTCGCTAAAGCGATCGACGCGACAGATGCGAGTCAGCGCTGGTTCTCCTTGACTCCTCATGCTCTTGTTCTCGACTTAATTTTTTTTTACGAGCTGGCACCTTCGATAGCCTGCCATCGCAAAGCTGTATAGTCCCGCAAGTTGCCAGCAACGACCTCAGCTAAAACCTCAACGTCGTACAATGTCTGGTTTGACAAATAGATCGCCAAGCGATACAGTGCAAAGTAAGGACTTGTAACAATAAAAAAGAAGAAAGCAATCAAACTGCAGTTTGCACCCTTGCTGTCTCGAAGGCAATCACTGCCACTGAAATCCTTGGCCCTGTGATAACTGATTGCAGACAGGCTGTACAGCCTTCCTGATTTTTAATAATATAGCGCCAGCGTCGACCAAACCGCTGGTCAGCGCCTTATAACGGCGATAAGCGTGCAACACGGCGAGGGTTCGCGCGCGCGCACGAAGGGAGAGCGTCGTCTGCTACGCTGTTCCTATCCGAAGACACACGCCCTGCCACAATATCTGTTCGCAAAAAAAAAACCCGGCGGGCATTAGAGCACATGTGCATGACTAAGATGTGACACTCAGATGCAATTTCCCTTTTTTTTCCTATTACGGGAGGCCACGTTGGCGAAGCAAAGTTAAGATAAGAAAAACTAAAAGGAAAGAAATACAGCAGCACATGGAAACCACTGCCTGGAATGCGAACCTTCTGATTTGAGCAACCCTCTGCGAGATGAGAACACGATAAAAGGGGCACCAACCAGCTCTTTAATCAGTCTTTCAGCATCGCAGCTTTCAAACGTCTCAGTGGCACATCTCAGTAATGCGCATGTGCTCTAATGCCCGGCGTTTTTTGCGAACAGATATTGTGGCAGGGCGTGTGTCCTTGTGAACGGAACAGCGTAGCAGACGACGCTCTTCCTTCGTGCGCATGCGCGAACTCTCACCGTGTTGCACGCTTATTGCCGTTATAAGGCGCTCAGCAGCAGTTTGGTCGACGCTGGCTCAATGTTATTAAAAATCAGGAAGCCTGTACTCTGTAAACAGTGCCAAAGGCCAAGCGATGAAAAGGTTTATTACCAGTGAAATGCCGGCAGTTTAAGTTTCAGAATTCGTAACCTATAAATGTCAGAACTTGCAATAAAAGGAGATAAAGGGCTACATTTTTTTTTTTCAACGCGTTCGCATTACCACCCTCACTTTCGCAAAATCTGCCCGTCTGGTGCGTGATGCCGCCGTCACCCCACGGGGGGGCCTCCATCCACTACCCACCCACGTTGGCCCCCCACCCAAATCCACCCTTCAAAACCCCTCACACGCCACCAAAGAAACCACCTTCGTCCTCCAGAAGTTTCACACACCGCCAACCACCCATATTCCCACCCCTTAGACGCCTCCACCAAGCAGAGGAAGAAAAAGCAACGGCGAAATACAATTCAAAGACGCATAGAGAAGGCGATCATCGCCGAAGCTGAATGTTTACAACCATTACTGCTAGTGCAGATTTGTCGCATAACATCGTATGATCACCTGTGCATTTCTTTTTAGCCCCGGCGCTTGGCTCAGCGGTGTCTATAACCATAACAACAACAAGAAAAGCTAGCGGAAACCAACCCACAGTACAAGAAAGTGAACCAGCGCCTTCCTGTGAAGAGTCTGCGGGAGACGGTCATCTATCCGGATCAACCGTGGAACATTATCTTACCATCTGCCCTCCGCGTCAACCTTAATGGGGCTACACCAAGGGCGCCGAAAAAAAGAAATTCGCCGAAGCGCCGTGGCGGTGCGCGCAGCGCTCGCATAGCGATAACAATCGCTCCGAGAGCAACCCCAAAGGCGCTCACGGCGCGAGATCTTCCGGTGCGCATAAGATCACGGCTGGTTAGCCACGGCCGAGAGCCGCGCATGCAGTGTGCGCGTTTCTTCTCTGGAACATTTCTGCGGGGCTATGGGTTACGGTTATACGTGACTGCCGTTCTGCGGGTTATCAGTGGAGCTGCATTGTTACTAACCGCGGCAAGCTTTACCGGCACCACGATACAGTGCGCTCTTTTGCACGACCGGCGAATTCGCGCAGACGAACCAACGGAGCCGAGACTGGGCTAGCAGCGTCTCAGAGACTCCGGCTGGTCTTAGAACACTCCTTCTGTGCAGACGGTGTTTTCTCTTCCCATCTACCCTTCTTCTTTTTCTTCTTTTGCGTTCTTTCTTTCTCTCCCCCCCCCCTCTCTTTCTCTAGCTCTTTCTTTCCCGTCACGAACAGCCTGCGAACTGCTGTACGCGCTGCATCCCGGATCCAGGAACGCTCCGGCTCCACAGCGGGTTCCTTTCTCCGCTCCGCGAGAGCGTGTCTTGACCAGCGCGGCATCGGGCAACGGTGCACTGATTGCGTAATGGCGGGAACTGCTGCCGGGGGTCGACCGAGAGAGAGAGTGCAGCACCGTTATATCACTCACGGAAGTGCGTAAACGAGGGTCTAAAAAGCGGAGGGGGGGGGGGGGGGGCGTAGCGTTATGGCAAACAAAACAAAAAGCACCCTGGACGCGAAGAGGGCACGTGGTATCGGTCAGACTGCGTACATGGATCTCTGAGGCACGGCGCGCCAGGCGCGAGCGGCGTTTTCATTGATTTATAACGGAAGCGGACATTCGTGTAGCTGTGTTTTTGGTTGCTGCTTGCGTAGAAAATTATAACCTCTACGAAGCATATGGTGAAAGGTTCTTTCTGCTGTCTTCTTTAGTGGCAGTCACGAAACTAAAACAGGTTGTTCTTCAAAAATTTCTAATAAACGTAAAGCCGAGTAATATTGCGGAATCGAGGCAAATGTAAGGTCAAGAAGAAAAAAAGAACGAAAAATGTCGTAACATATGAATAGCTTGTACGGATGGACAGCGCCGGAGCTTGTAGCGCAGGGCAACCATCTCTGTGGCCCTGATTGGGCCATAATAATGTTTCGACTTGTCTTAACATTCACCTCGAATTCAATTACAGTGCAGTACCACTTGAACGACACTCAGGGGATCATCAGGAAATGCTCGCTGAACTGAAAGTTCGCTTAACTGAAATGAGAGCGCAGTCACTCATTTGATGAACAGATGCAAATTTCGAGCATTCGTATGGTGCCAAATGGCACTTATTTCACAATGCCGAGAATTCCCCTCATGTATAGTGCACTAGACGCTTTCAATAAAATATAGCTTTTGCTAACTTTTCTACTCACCTCTGCCCACTTCATAATCTAGGCAAGTTCGTCTGTTCTTGTGTGCGCCTTTTTTGATTCCAGGAGCTGCTGATGTTATTTTATTTGAAAGCAGGTTCTCCTCAACTTGTTTCTGAGATCTATAACGAGACAAGCTCGTCAGCCAACACGTTCACCCCCTGGCTAAGCTAGCTAGTAGATAAAGCCAGCTAGTAGATAAACCAGACTAGTGCAGATTGGGGGACTTTCGGAGTGCCGTATCCTTCCCTGCTGGCCGGCGAGGCGCGCCGTGGAGACGCAGGAAAGCAGACGCTTTCCTCCTTCCCCACGGGCGAGTAGCCAGAAGGTGAGCTCGAGAACGCTGCGCCGCCTCCTTCCTCAAGTCGGTCGCAAGAGCGCACCGCCAGGCGCCGCCGGAGCGATCGCTGACTGGCCGAAAGTGACAACGGGCAAGTGCGCCGAGATCGGCGGGTACCGGACGTGGCCGAGACTTCAGCGAGAGGGCGTCATGTAGCCTCCAATCTTCCCTCTGTTGTCGCCATCTTGCCCCGTCAGCCGCACGGCCAAGCCAGACGGCAAGGGTCGCAGATCAAGCATCCAGCAGCCAGCGATTTCGGGAGAACCCAATAAACGTTTGGCCCCGGGCAAAGCGTCCTGTTCCGTGTTGTGTTCTTATTTCGCATTTCCGCTGCGCCGCCGTGAGAACGGCCGCGCGTGGTGTGCGATGCCGGGAGATCGGAGTTCGCGGCCTAGACCTCAAAGGAGGCTCAACGGCCTAGTAAGAAACCCCCTCCCCCCAAGATGTGCATTCTCATTTTTTTTTTAAATTAAGGTGCTGTTAGATTTCGCAAACTAGCAGTAGTAGTAGAAGTAGTGGTTATTCAAAAATAAAAGGAAATACAAAACTCAAAAGGAAGGAAAAGATTATTGCTAGCCCCGGCATCCGCCATCACTACGGACGCACCTGAGCTGGGGCAGCAGGAATAAACGATAGCAGGCAGAATGAAGAAATGGAATAAAATAGGTGAGGGGACAGTAAGAAAGCATGGCAGGAGAGGTAATGTACACAAATGCACTATTTTCACATGGATGGATGGACGGATAAGGCTGAACCCTTTAAATAGGGCAGTGGTTCAAGCCACCTAGCCATGACTTGTGAAATTGTAGTAGTAGTAGTGGTTTATTTAAAATAACATAAAAGGAAGGTAAAAGATTTTTGCTAGCCCCGGCATCTGCCATCACGTGCGGCGGCACCTGAGCTGGGGCAGCGGAAAGGATAGCAGGCAGGTGGGAGAAATGAAATAAAAGAGGTGAGGGGACAGAAGAAAGACATGGGGGGAGGTAAATAGTACACTACATAAAATAGATATACACTGCATAAAAACATTAAAAGTGAACACTATAAATGCAAAATAAATATACTATATACATTATTTACACAAAGAGTCAAAAAGTCAGTTGTCTTCGCGGCGCGCGTGTGCTGATGACGGGAAACTCGGCAGTCAATGGTCACACGCGCGCCGCACTTTGCACGCAGCAGCTGGTGTGGGGCGCCCAGCGGTTAGAGCGTAAGAAATTGTACTCTTGTCTTGATTTTAGCCACCCATCAGATAACCTTCGCTTGGTTACTTCTACCCGTTTAAAATCTACTTTCCCTTCATGTTCTTAAACCCCAATGTCGTGGATAAATCAGCCCCGCTGCTTTCCACGGTAGGTTGAAGCCCTTTACAGAAAAGTATCAAGTGTTCAGCCGTTTCCTCCTCCTCTCCGCACGCAATGCACAACGTGTCTACCTCGTGGTACCAGACTCTACATGTCTTAGTCCGCAAAACTCCCGCCCTGGCCTCAAACAACTAAGAGCTTCCCCTACAATTATCATAGATATTTTCTTTGGCAATTTCCTACTTAAACAATCTGTATGTTCCCAGCGCCGATTTCGTCAGCATCCCTGGTTTCCACAGAGCTCTCTCTGTTTCTTTAACCTTTTTCTTAACCGATAATTGCTGATTTTCCCTCCTACTACTGTCCAGATATTTGCTTGTCAATTTTCTAGTTCGCTTTCTCCATTTCGTGTCAACATTCATTATGTACAGGCATCTGAAAACTTTCCTAGCCCACTGCTTTTCCCCCATTTTTCTCAATCGCTCCTCAAATGCTATCTTACTGCTAGCCTCTCTGCTCTCGAACGACGCCCATCCCATGTAACCATGTATCCCCTGATTTGGTGCATTGCCATGTGCTCTCAAAGCCAGCCTCCCTACGCCGCGTTGTTTGATTTCTAACCCTGCTTGAACATGCTTGAACATCTGGTCTCATGCACAGGACCGCAGGCTAGGAACCGTCACCACTTCCCAGATCCCGCTTACCACTTCATACCTATTGTAATTCCACAGTGCCCTATTTTTCATGACAGCTGCATTCCTACTAGCTTTATTCATTACATATTTTTCATGCTCGGTCAGATACACAGCACCGTTATTTATCCACACCCCAAGATACTTGTACTCATCCACTACTTCTAGCGTGAACTCCTGCATTCTGTGGTCGCCGCCCTCATCATTAAATATCATGACTGCAGATTTTTCCTTAATAAACTTGAAACCTAATCTATCTCCCTCTGTACCACAAATGTCTGTCAACTTCTGCAAATGTTCCTTGTTGTCAGCCATTAGCACTATATCATCCGCGTATATTAGTCCCGGTAATGACTGTTTAATCCATTCTCCTTGCTAGAAATAAGAAAGGTTGAAGCCTAGTCCGCTCCTCTCTAGTTTGATCTCTAACCCTTGCAGGTACAACATGAACAACAAAGGAGACAGAGGACATCCTTGCCTAAGCCCCCCTGTATCTCAATAGGCCCTGATACATTTTTCCCCATTTTATAAGCACTCTGTTACCTTTATATATATATATATATATATATATATATATATATATATATATATATATATATATATATATATATATATATATATATATATATATATATATATATATATATATATATATATATATATATATATATATATATATCTTAAAAGATTAATTACTCCATCTTCTACATCCAATGTGCCCAGTATGTCCCACAAATACTCTTGAATAACATTGTCATAGGCTCCCCTAATATCCAGAAATGCTAGCCATAGGGGCCTGCGTTCCTTTTCAGCAATCTCTATACACTTCGTCAATGAAAACAGATTGTTTTCCAACCTCCTTTGCTTCCGGAACCCATTTTGTAGCTCCTCTAGCACCCCCTCGTTCTCCACCCAAGCCTGCAGTCTGTCATTTATAATCTGCAACACCACCCTGTAAACCGCAGATGCCACTGCTATGGGACGGTAGTTACTAACGTCAGCTTTGTCCCACTTTCCCTTATATATCATGTTCATTCTACTTAATCGCCATTCATTGGGGGCTTTGCCATCCGCTATCATTTCATTCACTACCTCTATTAATGTTTGCTTAGATTTTGGTCCTAGCTTCTTTATTAACATAATCTGAGTACCATCTGGTCCTGTTGATGTGCCACTAGGAACCTTCTTATCTGCCCTTTCCCACTCTCTTTGCTCAAGTCAAGCAATTGCAGTAACCGGTCTATCCTCCTTCGATAATTTATGTGCAACATTTCTTTCTTTAAATTTTTCTATCATCCTTGTTCCTATGTGTTTCATTGCTTCATCCCCTTCTAGTCGAATACCCTGACCTGTAACAATAAACCTTTGCTCTAGCCTAGCCTTATTAATCATTGTATTTAGATGTTACTAGAATTTCTGAGCTGCTTTTCTATCCTTTTTATTTACTTTTAACATCCAATGGGCACCCTTTCTTCTAATGTTCTCACTAATCAAATAGTATGCTTCCCTTCTACATTTTATGAAGGTATCCCATTTTCTGTCTACTTCAGCTTCTGGTTCCCGCCTCTTCTTGGAATGTCTGTGTTCCCTGGACGCTTCCTGACGTTTCTCTATCGCCTTCTTGACCTCCTCATCCCACCAACTCTTGGGTTTGCGTCTATTCCCTTTTGGCTTTATTCGCACCTTAGCTAGCTCTAGCTCAAGTACTCGAGTTAATTTGGTATAAGTCCATTCTGTTTCACTATCCTCAAAAATTACTTTCTCAATTTGCTTGGCTGCTTCTTCCAATTGTTTTTCTGAGCAGAAATTTCCCTCTGATTGTTCATCTCGCTTCAGTCCTACATTAGTTTCTCTTCTGAAACTAAACTTGATACGCTTGTGGTCACTATCTAGAGTTCTGGAACCATGTTCATCTATGCTCATTACCCCTAATCTATTATGCATCCTATGTGACATAAGTGCATAATATATCGTCGAATGCAAACACCCTGCCTCTCAAATTATGAGGCCTTCCCATTCCTCGGTACATTTGCATACAGCTAAATCATGCCTGTCACACATATCCAGCAGCATGCTTCCTGTCTAATCTGTGCACCCATCCAGGTCTTCTATGTGTGCATTCATGTTGCCTAATATAATTATCTCGCCCTGTCCTCCTAGCTCATCAGTGCCGCTTGCAATACATTCTAACATTTTCCTGTTTTCCTCTTCGGCATTAGCTCCTGTCCACAGGTATACAAAGCCAAGAAGCGTTTACTCCCTTGCCACTTTTCCTTTTAGCCATAAATGTTCCTGGCATCCCAATTTAACCCTTTGAAAATTCATACTTTTATGAATGAATGCCCCAATTCCACCCCCCTTTCTGCTGCCCTCTGTTCTATTGCAATATTCTCATGCGTAGTCTGGGTTACAGGGTGGTTGCTCCATGCCTCTAAGATGCGTTTCCACTAAACCATTTACCATTAATTCCTCCTGCCTTAACTTTTCTTCTATTTCCTCCCATTTCAGTCTATTCATGCCACCTTGCATGTTAATGAAACCTATATCTGAATTAACTTGGCCCTGGCGCTTGTGTATATTTCTTCTCCTATGGTTTCATCGTCTCTTTGACCTTGGTTCTCCCTTGTCTACACTGGTTCCCTCAATGCTCTGGGTCACGCAAAAAAAAGCTGTTGCCTGACGACCTATCCTACTACCCACCCTCTTGCCAGTGGCACCACCGTAGTGAATGCCATCCTGTGCAAAAGGGTGGGGGCTGACCTCGTACACGTACCTGTTAACTTCCATTACCCGTGTCCTAGTCGCCGACTCATTAACACAATTACACGGTTAGTCTCAACGACCCTACTTTCCGTTTCGCTAGACTGCCTCTGAACTTCTAGGATTGTGCATATGGTCACAGGCACACTCTCAGAGGCGTCTCTAAGCCTACGCATCCCCACTTCTAACTGCTTCTCGAGATTCTGGCTCCTCCCCTTCAGCACATCGTTGAGACTAGCATGGATAACGACAAGGTGTCCGCCATCCATGTTGTTTCCCACCACCTCCTGGACTTTCGCCATTGCATCTACCATGCACTTCCCTGACTGGGCTTCCATCTGCACCCGCCTGTACGCCTTCACTGTCGTCAAAACGCCGCCCTCAAACCTCGCTACGTTCAAGTCACCGACTACCATAATCCTTCTTCGCTCTAACCGTTCACTTCCTGACCGCGACTGTTGCCCTCCGGATCGCGCTAGCTGTCTCTCCCACAGCCATACGCTACTGTCGCGCGTCACCGTGCCCGTTTTTACCTCGCTGTCTGCACCACTTAAAGCCTGCTGCGCTACAGCACTGTAGGATCGACGACCCTCGTCCCCCACCTGACACTGCTTCGAACCAGGGTGCCCTGCCGGCCGCGACTTGAGCGCTTCTACCTGCTCTTTTAGCTGGGCCCGCTTTTCCCGCTCCTCTTTCAGCTCGCCCACAATTCGCTCCAACAGGTCGGCATTAGCCCCCTCCGTCTTAAGTGACTCGGCGACCTGAGTTTCTAGCTTAATCCGTTCCTCTCGTTCCACCTTCAGGTCCCCTTTGGGTTCCTTAATCCTAGCTGCCCATTCCCCTTTCAACGTCCGAACGGCCTCCTCAAAACGCTTACATAGCTTGCACGCAAAGCTAGCCCCATCTGCCTCAGCTAAGCTCTTGAACTCGGTTTCGTCTAAATAGCACCAACGGTCGCACTCCTGGCACTGCACTGACTCCCCGTCCATTTGACTTTCCTAGTTTGCTAACCGATCGTCCGGCCGACTACGTAACGTAAAAGCCCGCCAAAATTCCTACACAAAACCTTCGGCACACACTCTTCCGCTAGCCTTCCTACCCTAAACACGGTTTAAAACTACCACCCCTACAGCATGTACAAAAGCAAATACCTAAAAGCCCTTAGCTTCGGACGAAGTTACAGTGGCCTAGAAGGGGAAGTGCAGCGGGCGCCACTCTCCAGGCGACCCTTGCAGCGTCGGCAGTAGCGGCGGCGCTGCGGTCGAACTATCTTCCAAGCTAGCAGGCGAAACTGCTGTAGCCAATGGCTCGCGTTTCACGGAGGCGTTCGCATGATCTTATCGCACGCAAGTGCCTTTCTTAAAAATTACCGTTTGTAAGAGTTTATTTCATATTCTTTGGTTACAGCAAAGAAATTAAACGCTAAGTGCATACGGTAGATACAAACCACCCGCTGAAACGAACTTGTGTCTGTATCCACCACTGAAATGTGGCTGCGGTAATAAACACGTTAAAAATGAAATTTTAGACTCGGCAGTAGCGCGGCGGTTTTAATTGCTTTTATCTAGTTAGTACTTACACTACACGCTTCCTTAAGTTTGGTACAACTTTTCACAAGGATATTGGAGAACTCAAAACTTGTGCAAATTATTAGCACCCAGGAGAACTGGATGGTATGACAAAAAGAAGCTAATTACTCACCTTGGATGGTAAATTCATGCAATAAACAAGTGCAGATTGAATCCATCCATGGAATAAACAAATATGAGTCCTGCAGTACTCCCACACAAGCAATTTATTCTCAAGAGCTTAACGCCGCCATATGAATCAGCTGCAGAAATGAACCAACACAAACAATGAAGCAGAAGGCAAAGAGGGAAACTTCAAACAAATGGCAGAACAACTGTTTTAGATCAAGAGACCATGCAAAGAAGGGGTGTTTGTAACGTTATGTTGCATGAAAGAAACACAAGGACGTAGCTTGTGCACATGCATTTATGTTAACAATCTGTATAGGCAAGCCCTCCATATTAGGTCAACCTGCTGAGCTTGAGGTGCTTGGTGGAGTTACGCTTCTTCAGGTGATTTGATGACGCCTTTCACACAAAAAAATTGAAGCCTCATGGTTACATAAAAGCCTACAATTCGCGGCGTTAGGCTATATACGTGGTCTTCGCATCCAACCTCTACTGGACCAGCTTTGTGAATAATCTGCAGAACATCCATAATACTTTCACAGTGCAGTTTCCGCGCGCTAAAGCAATTCGTAAAGACGCCTTCTAAACGTGTGATGAACCTGAACAGTTCGAGTGAGGGCTACACCAAGTCACCACGGTCGTTGTGCTTTATATATTCCGCTGCAGCTAAGCGGCACCCTTCCTGTACCGGGAGCAAAATACGGTCGGTGCAAGACGGACACTTGGCTGGCAATACACACTTCTTTGCCGCATAACCAGCAATGTGGCATATAAGCCTAGAGTCACTCCTCCTCACGGTGTAGGGATGGTCGACAGGTTCTCCTGAAGCTGATGAAGGTGCCGGCTTGTCTGTGTAAGATTTGACAATGTCCACCAGTTTCTGTTTTGCAGTTTTTTCTTGGTCTTCAACGCTGAGGAGAGAGCTGATAGTATCTCCGTCGGCATTGGCACCTGTAACACTTCGGGCCAGGTTGTAAAATGATAAGCAGTTAACTGTGAGCAGAAACTGCTGCGGCATTGGTTGCGCATTGCAACCTGACGACATCCTTACTATGCCGAAAAAATTCTCAATCTTGCCTTGGCTGAGCAGTCTTACATCAGGCAGTCTTACTTCTTTCAAGGAGGCAACTGTTACAACGGCGCCTTCGTTTGTCGTGGGCTCGTCCAAGACATCAGGCTCGTCTGTAGTAGACAGTCGTGGCTTCTTCCTGGGCACGACATCCTCTGCAGATTTCCTGTTCCTTTCATTCCTTTTAGCAGGCTAGCGCTCGCTTAAATATGAGGCAACGTCCGGTAGAATAGTTGGAACGGCGTCCGGTGTGAGCGTCGGGATCCCGCTCGGAATTCGCACCTTCGTGCCGTTAATATAATGAGCATAGTCCCTGGTGATGAAATGCTTCTCGAAATGCAACTCACAAACAGCACAATCAGGTGTGTGTCTCCTGTCGTCTCTGCGAAGGTTGCGTTCCCACACGCTTCTTCTCTTGGGTCGGCGGGTGCTTTGAATAACGAGAGTTTGGCCGTCTGCTTGATCTGGGAGTATCCTGCGTTGCACTCTGGTGCGAAACAATGGTCCAGGAGTTGCTTCTGAGCCATTCGGGCGTTGTAGTAGCCAACACACACACACACGCGCGCGCGCGCACGCACACACACACACACACGCACACACACACACACACGCGCGCGCACACACACACACACACACACACACACACACACACACACACACACACACACACACACACACACACACACACACACACACACACACACACACACACACACACACACACACACACACACACACACACACACACACACACACACACACACACACACACACACACACACACACGAGAAACACCGCCTAACAAGCACAGCGGATGTCCACTCCCACGTGCAGAACAGCGATCACATTCAAGATTGGTCGACTGCAGCGCCGCCGCTTCGTTCGCCACCAAGGACCCGTTCACACTTATCCAAAAATCCGGCGAGCGAAGCGGATTCGGCCGCTTTTGACGCCGAGCAAGGCGGAAAGCGGCGCGGCGAGGGCGATTGGGCTGGACCCAAATTTTTCGCGTTCGCCGCCGCGGCGAAAAACATGGCGGCGCCCTTCGACGCAGGACCCTCGCCTCGGAATGAATTCGTCGTTGTTGCGGCCTTGTTCAGCGCGTTCACTGGCCATAAATCGGACACCTGCACATCGCTTCGTCTCACCTCACCTATAAGCAAAAGTATAAGCGATAAATTTGCTTTATTTTTATTTTGAGCGACCATTCTGACGCTACTAGGCCTAAAAGGAGCGCCGGTTTTGTTGACAGTACTAGTTCCCGTCCTGACAAGCAGATGGCGCCACTAGACTGGGCGTTTCGTTGCGAGTCTGCATACGCTGAACTAAAAATGGGAATGTGCGTGCGTTTACGTACGCAAGCGCGCATACGGTTATGGTACACAGACAGCATCGATTTATGCTCTTTTCTAACCATATCTGTGTACGCCGCGAGCGGTGACGTGGTGGCCGGGAAGTGTGTGGAAAAGCGAGAAACAGCAGCGGCGCGGCGGCTCCGCCTCTCCCGGGCGTCAACAGATGAGAACAGGTCCTAGTTTTCCCGGGGAGCGAATCCACTTCGCTCGCCGGATTTTTGGACAAGTGTGAACGCGCCCTGAGGCTTCTCAATGCGCCGCCGCCTCCGCCCGCTGCACTGCCCCTTCTAGGCCACTGTAACGAAGTCGCTGGAGCTCCGAAAAAACGTCCTCCTCCAACGGCGCCATGAGTCAAAGCCCTACAATAATACATATGTAGCGCCCTCTCCTGGGTGGCGCAGGGAACCCGGATAGCGCGCGACAGCCGGCGAATACAATAAAGACGGCACCTGGCCATGCCTCGTGCAGCCACGGCTCGCAGTTCTGTTCCGATGTCGGTTCGCAGCAGTGGTATCGTTCCTTCGCTCCTGAGGAGTTAAGCCTACACATACATACAGGTTTCACGCCTGTAGTTCATAAAATAAGAGAAAGCACACGCGCACAACACTATGTACAGTCACGGCCATAATATTACGGAGCACGCTTCGGTGATTCGAACTCTCGCCCCACATTACCTAAAGAAAATTAGGAGGTACTTCTTACACAGCTTAGCGCACGTCACTGGCGCCTTCGCGTATGAACAGAAGACACACTCATATCTCCTCTACAGAACATGTGAGAAAAATTTCAAACGCCGAAGCATGCTCCGTATTATTTTGGTCGCACCTGTACGCTGCAGCTGGAGTGGGGCGCCCAGCTGCTAATCGTCCAAAGGTAGCACTCCCGAAGCGTTCGGTCACTGCACGTCACTGCCTGGCAGAGAAGAGACGGGACGTCAAGCCCATCTGTTTGAGAAATGCACACAGGCTCACCAAGGTTCGCTCACGGGTGCGCGCACTGCCATGCGGCCACAATAGCATCTTGAGGGAGTCTGGTCGTATGCCCAGCGCCCTGTAGGCCGCGAGCATATCACGACGAGCACCGGCGAACGCGGTACAGTGAAGGAGCAGGTGTTCTAGTGTTTCCACTGCCCCGCATCCATCACACACATCACTCATCGCGATTCCTTGACGCATCCATCGTTCCCAGGCAGCCGGTGATGCTGTCGATGCGC
This sequence comes from Amblyomma americanum, assembly GCF_052857255.1. Classification (NCBI taxonomy): domain Eukaryota; kingdom Metazoa; phylum Arthropoda; class Arachnida; order Ixodida; family Ixodidae; genus Amblyomma; species Amblyomma americanum. The sequence goes on along the minus strand of NC_135498.1, from coordinate 33,183,416 downwards.
TCACCTCCTGCGATGCGTGGGTCGGGGTTGGTTGCAGAACGCCAACATGCCAAGAATATTCAAGCCACCGGGAGTCGTCAATCGACAGAGGCTTCACAGGGCCGTCGACGTGGTTGCGGCGCCACGAATGCAGGTGGCGGCGTCTACAAGGAGCCTACCTCCCCCCCCCCCCCCCCCCCCCCTGTTGTTTAAGGGGAGAAATGGCCATCCGTTGCCTGGCAACGTTTTTCGGGAGCATTGTTCTCGTTAGTTCACGACGCCGGACCCACCCGGGACATAACGACGTCGTTTTCCCCGAAGGGACGGCGGGGCAGCAGGCAGCGCGGGGCTGCAAATGAGCCGTGGCAGACGCGGCAGCGTTTGCCTAAGCCAACGACGTCGAAATGCTCGTGCTTCGAAAACGACCTCGTCTGACCCTAAGTGCCTTTCCTTACGTGGAACCATCTGTGCAAGTGCCGCGGCGGCCTTTCGTTCCCACGGAGCACTGTGAAGTGCAGGCGACTGACCATCGTCGCCGCTTGCGCCCCCATTCGGGCTTTTCATCACTGCTGCAGGGACAGCACGGGCCATATAACTTGCCAGAAGTGGCGAGAGTGTGGTGTTGGGGACGTCCTGGAAGGCGGATCCTAAAGACTGGACACGTGATCGACATCACAGTGATTGGACGCATTTTTAATGAACTAAATTCCCCAACTAGGGACCTGGGGACAGGGGACCTTATTTAAGCAGCGACCTGGCATGTGATCAAGCAGCTCCTGATCAACTCTTGAACTCTGTAAAAATGTAATTAAACCGTCTTCAGTCTCTTCTCCACCTCCCATCTCGTCTCTCCGTCCCTCCGTAACAGCAGTCTCCCGATCCGGAACCCGTGGACATCGACCTTGGCGAGAGACGGCCCAGGCGAACCAAGAAACCGCATCTAACAACTGGTGGCAGCTGTGGGATCGAAGCGCAATCCCCCAGCACTGGTTTCCTGCTATGGGATACAAGCCCCATCTCTAACAACTGGTTGACAGCGGTTGGGTCGACCATGCGGCGTGGTGTTGCGGCAGCGGGTGAGTGCTTGAACTTTGCTTGAGATTGCTTGAGGGGTTAAGATGAAAAAGTGGGACATTTGCACATTGCTCTTGGAAACCGCCGAGGAAGAAACAGTAAGCGATACGTGAGAACTCCTCAATGCGTAGCGAAAGAAAGAGGAAGATGAGCGAAAGAAAGACGAAGATGAGCGAAAGAAAGAAGAAGATGAGCGAAAGAACGAAGATGAGCGGAGAAAAATAGAGGAACAACGGCTAGCGGCAGAGAAAAAAGGAGCAGGAGCTCAGAAGGTAGCAGCTCGCGTATGAAAAAAAGAAACTGGAATATGAGATTTCGAGAGGCGCGACTCCAGAGAGAGCGAGTCAGGCCATTGTTTCAGTTGGACAGACGTGACGCTGTGAGACAGGATTGTGAAACGGCGCACAAGCCGCATGAGGATTGCGGAGCTGTACGTGTGTTAGTATCGAAAGCCACGCTGAGACAAAGTACGAGAGCTCCATTGCAGACGAGCAGGGCATTTCGGGGGCAAGCGCTCAGGCAGATAAGAGGGCGGTGGAGGACTGCCTTCAGGGAAGCGAACTGCCCAACTCGGGGGCAGCGGAAGGTCCGTCTGTCAGCAGTGTGGAGCTAACACGGAGCTGAGAAGTCAAAAGGCCCAGTTTAGACTTGGAGGGAGGTTCCCGAGCTGCGAGAGAAAAACTAGAAGAAGCTAGTTTTGATCAGGAGACGCGCACGGCACAGCCGAGACGGAAAAAAAAGTAAAAGGGCAAGGACCAAGATGAAACGGTTGAAATATCAGGCCCTAAAGTCAGCTGCGCAGACAGGTGCTAATGTAAGCACGCATGGAAATGCAGCAGAAGGAAAAGAAAAACCTTCCCATATTGGACCTTGTAATCTTGCAGCTACAGTTACTGGTCAGGGGACACGCGCAGGTGCTTCTAAAGGCGACCGCAGTAATGGAAAGGGAAGAGCGCGTCTTCCAAGCAGACCAGGACCGAGGTTTTTCAAAGGGCATCGGCTCACGGGAGGACCCAGACCACCCCGAGCTGACTGAAAGGCGGTAAGGAAGAAAGGAAATCTACCCGAAAGATCAGAAGGCGCTAGACTGCGGGACACCCAGCGCATGCGAGCGCAGGGGTCGGGCAACAGATACAGCGCATGCAGGCGTGTTCAGCGCGCGCTCTTGAGAAGGATGCGTCCTTCACTTTCCGCACTGTATTCGGCGAGGAAGCGCGCAAAGCGAAAGGGTGGCCGAGCTTGCTTCTGACGAGAACAAAGCGCAGCTTCTCGCGCTGGTCCGGGTCCGTCGATTGGACTTGGTTATCGGCACTGCATGGGCTACCAGGGCACCCTGAGCGCGTCGAGGGGCTGTAGTGAAGACATTAGTGAGCAGGGATGTCTTTCTTCAGTTGCCTTTTGTCATGCGGAGCTGGCCTCTCCGTTGCCAGAAACCGGCGCGTCGGTCGCCAGACGTGCACAGGCGAGTAGCATGATTCAGTGTAGCACGTGATCGCGAACGTGTAATCTCCACCCAAATGGAGCTGTGAAGTAGACACTAATTTAAGCTTACTCACTCGCGACATCTTTTCCTGTGACACATTATTGCGCACGTATCATCGCAACCAATGCTAAGCTTGAGAGCAGACACACAATGAAACCGACCAACTCGCGACACCATTCGCTGTGACACATTATCGTGCTTGCGTCCTCACAACCAATATGAAGCTGTGCAGCAGGCCCTCAGCGAAGCCGGGGCGGCATGTTCCCATGCGACACACGATCGCAAGCCACGTGGAGCTGACATTTATTTATTTATTATTTATTTATTTATAGATACTGCGATTTAGTACAGATCATAGCAGGGTGGGAAAAAACAAAACAAAATACAAGCATTAAACACACTCAAATTCATAACATTTGCAGGCACTTTTCAAACATCAGTGAAGAATTACGATTAACAGTCTCGCATTAAGTTAGTTCCATTCAGTAATTATCCTTGGAAAAAAATAATATTTAAAGCAGTTATTTCGCGCGTTCAAAGGTGGTGAATAAAACCGACCCGCTCGCGGCACGTTTCCTGTTACACAAGATAATCGCGCATGCGTCATCACAGACAGTATGGTTTGGGTTGGTTTTATGGGGTTTAACGTCCCAAAGAGACTCAGGCTATGAGGGACACCGTAGTGGAGTGCTCCGGATAATTTCGACCACCTGGGGTTCCTTAACGTGCACTCATATCTCAGAATACACGGACCTCTAGCATTTCGCCTACATGAATCTGTGGCGCAGGCACTGAATGAAGCCGACCTGCTCGAGACACGATTCCCTGTGGCACATAACCGCGCACGTGTCATCACAGGTAGATAAATTTAATGAAACGAAGGCAGAGTTGTCGGCCAGAGAGATTGAGATCTAGCCTGCTACTCTGCACTGGGGAAGGGGAGGAGGAGAAGAAAGAGGGTCGTGATGGGTGACGATGTGATGTGAAGTGAGATGGGAATATGTTCACGCACATCTGATGGCATCACAACCGCGAGTCGAGGCCCGTGTCGCTCAAAAAACGTGAAAACGCCCGCATTGCATGGGTTGCTTGCCAACACTGCGGCCAAGAGCCTAGCAGTAAGTCCTCAGAGAGTGGCCTGCTGTCCGAGCTTTTCAAGGAAGCAGCCAACGTTGCCATCATAAGTCATGTATGAATCTGTGGGGCAGACCTCGAATGAATCCAACCCGTCTTTGTCACCTTCTCTGGTATGGCACGGCTGCGCATATGTCATCAAACCAATACGGGGCTAAGTGACACAGACGCTGAATGAAGCCGGCAGCGGCGGCAGGAGCGGCGCGAGCGAGCGATCAAGAGCAGCCCGAGCGTCGGGCACGGAAGTGGAGCGGACTCGAACGCGGAAGTCCCCGCCTCGCCCTTGGCCTTCGCCGGTGTTTTTCCGACCAGGCCTGTCACAAGAAAGAAAAGCAGCCGGGGAGTGAGGCGGCCGCTGGTTTGGAAGCGGGCGCCCCCAAAGGTCAAGGAAGGTTCCGGAACAATTTTTTTGTGTGTGTGCGCGCATTCGCGTAATACCAGACCTGGATACCACCGCATTCCCTGCAGTCACTGTGCATGCGCCTGTACGGGGCGCCCTTTTACGACGACGAGCGCCGAGACGGAGACCAGAGGTCGCGCCGCTAACCCTCCTGTGGAGAGAGAAAAGGGAAGGAACGCCGCAGTGACCGAATCTTCCCGCCGAGTCACGTCGACATCTCGACGGGTGCGAGACGGACATCGTAGGCTGCGTGCCCTACCTAATACAAGGGCGCACGCTGGACGACTCAAAGCGAACCTTTGTTCTTCCAAAATTCTCTCTTTTATCGGCCAAACAACAGCGCGGACTCGGGACGCCCTCGTGGCTGTAATCGTGCGGTGGCGCGCCGAGGTATTCAGTGAAGAGAGAGAATCAAGAAAAATTCAGAGAAGAACGAAAAAAAAAGGCATCAAAAGAAAAACACCGGAGACGCACTGGGTTGTGTCGGCCTGTGCATTACTTGCGTGTTCACGCCGGCGCGTCCTAGTGTCGTGAGAATTCGCTACCATCTTCAGTCGTCCCGAGCGTCGCCGCAGTCCCACCCACCACACCCGCCTTTTCCCTTCTATTTATATATACGTATATATTTTTTCTTTCAATTCTGTCTGCCCTCCCGGTAGCTGAGAGGCCCACTCCCTGCGACCGCCGACTGCGAAACCCACATTTTCTTGTTCCGCGGAGGCTGCTAATTCCAACCATTACTTGCGACAGCGGGACAGTCGTACGGACGTAAGCAGAGTGCACGTGTTGTGCGTGCGCCCCCTCGCGACAGAGACCGCCACTGTGGAGCGCGCTTGTTTGGCCGCGGGTTCACTTTTTTCACGCTGCGCTGGTTTTTCCGCATTGTCTGCTTCCGGCTTCGTGGAAACAACGTCTGGTCGCAGGGAAGAAGAAAAAATAAAAATGCGATGAGCTATAATATTTGGGTTAGGAATGCAACCCAGAACGCAGTGCCTTGAGTTTTGCTTTTTCTCGGCTGTTTTAAACCCTTCCTTTTTTATATATTTGTTCTGTCTGGCGAAAGGGCGGGGCTGTTGGCTTCCGGGCTGCAGAGTGTGTAAAAAGCTGCATCTTCATGCGTGAAACTACTCCCACGGATCGTAAAGTACATTGCTACGGCGCGCTCCGGATTGGTTTTCGTCCACATTGAGTTCTCTAAAGTGTAGCGACACCACTCGGACGTTTTTATTTTTCACCTCCATATATTCGTTGCTGCTGATGCGGAATCGAACCCGCGACCTCGGGCCCGGTAGCGAGTCGCCGTACCTACCTCGCAGCACCGTCACACGTACCGGATAGGCGAGGGTGTTGAGTGCACGGCGTTTAGCACTGTCTGCGAATGTAGGAAGCAGTGATGTTGTCGCACCGAGGTATTTCATTGTTACACACGGCAACGTAGCACGCGCACTCTGAGCTCCTGCGGTTGTCTCTGTTGTTCCCCTTTACTAGGCTGTGCGCTCGAGTGAGCACGGCTTTAACCTTACTTGACTGCGACGCGCTTAAGCTCGCGTTCAATGGGTCAGGGCGTCTCTTACAAGAGAGTGCTCTATCTGTGTCCCCAATCAGAGATTAACAAGCAACGACAAAAAACTTTGTTGCAATGTACTGCTGTCTTTACCTCCCGCCCGGTGACCTTTTAGCCTCACATCGAAATTTAGTGGGCGCAGCCTTGTGAAGAGGGCGTTTGCTTTCTCACGCTGATATCTAACGAATGTGTTTGGGCGCAGACCGGCGAGAGAGCATGCGCAGTCGCCTCTCTCAGTCCGGTGTGGTGCTGTGCTCCTTATTCGCGAGGAAAAGTCCCCGAAAGTCACAGGTGAAGTGTTATGCTTCACAGCAGTGCGCGGCGTCTCTTAGAGCATCTGCAATCCCCATATTCGGCAGCGAAGATGAAGCTTAGGAAAACCGCCCTGATAACGAGGATTGAATGCTGCTGTGGATTGAGCAAACTGAGCATTGTGTGCATAATTATAAAAGTGTATAATCGAACTATATACAGGTCAGTGTGCCGCAGATATGCTGATAACTTTTCTTTTTCCCCTGAAGGCGGCCTAAATTAGCAGTGCGGGTTGTAAGCAAAGACGGGTGATGCGCGTCAAAATGCGCAGTACAGTTACGCACAATTTGATCAGCAACGCGGCAGTAGTACCGCTACCGGTAGGCTGCCGATTGCGTCTTATTGCCTTTGAACGTGCCGCTGTTTTAAGCGCCAGATCATGTGTGAACGCTACAAAGAACCCTACATACTCATTCGATTGGCAACAGATGGCGTCAATTTTATGCACTACCGGGGCACGCAGAATGGTTCCCGAAGTAAGGTGATCACTCTGCATGTGTTGCAGAACATGCTGCTGGCATTGCATGTGGCCTCCTTATTACAGGAGAGAAGAAAATGATCGGGCTACATAATAAGGAAGACGATGACATGACTCCAAGAAAATGCGTAGTTAGATTATAACGATGGATACTACAGCTGAAATTCATAGTAATTTGATGCAACCTTCTTTTGAGACTTCAGGATGGCGGCGATATATTTTTTAGGCTCTATGGGCTTTAAAGAGGTTCCAGCAGGAGAGTCTGCTGCAAATCTCTGACAGCTTAGACTTATTGACCTATAGCATTTGTGTATTCGCAGTTCTGAACACCAGTCTTTACACAAGAGTATATAAGTGCGTTGCAATTTTCTGCACAATACTTTAACTATAGGATCACGCGAAAGAACATGGAGCAGAGCTACAGAGAACGGTAACTAACGGCTCGCATATGTTGAGCCGTTCGTTTAAGAAATGTGAGCTTAATTGCTAGCATTGTTTTTTTTTTGCATAGTTGGGATACATTTTGCAGCATATGACTTTTCTCTCTAAAGAAATCTCAATCTTCCTGCACAACAATGCATTTTACGATAGTTGTAATGAGTGACCGTTATAACATAATAAAAGGATATTAGCGCAAAGACGTACTACGCACACAAAAAAAAGAAGACAACACTGGCGCTTGTGTGTAGTATACGTCTTGACGCTAAAATCAGTTTATTATGTCTGGCAACCAACTAGCCCAGCAGCTAAGTTTTAAATACCATTACAACCTACGTCACCGGCGCAGATGTGGCGACTCAGAAACGCGCGGGCACGTGTGCGAGGCAGGTGCAGACAGCAAAATGGGATTTTCTGCCCAAAAAGACACGCCCCTTCACGTCTCATTGTTTGCAGAGCAGTAGAGGTCTACTAACTGTTCGTTGCAAGCGCTTTCAATACCTCACATACTACCGCGCTATTTATGTGATGATGTAACTCATGGAAATACGGCATGCAAGCATAACGCCATACGAAAGGGCATACATAGCCTGCGGCTTCGCTACATTCTCATCGGCTGCAAACTCAATAACGTAAGCCGCAAATGCACGCAGGTATAAAAATGTGCCTGCGCAGGACACCTGAAAACAAATTGATTGAATGAACGTCCGGTAAGCGTCCCAAAACATGACCAATGGCCATGAAATGCTGTAAGTTTGTCACATAGCCCTCATTTGTTCGACATACAGCAGACCTTCTTCAAGTCCAGGAAATTTGGACAAGAACTTATAGCTTGTGCGGTTCCCACCACGTGATACACTGTTCTGAGCATCAAAAGTTACCCCAGGGATTTTTGTATGTTTGGTTCTCCCCATTGGTTCCCTATGGCCTTCAAACTCTTCGGTGCGAGCGCAAAAATTGGTGATGATGATGAATACGTATTTGTGGCGCAAGGGCTGCTTTGGCAAAACTGTGCCATGGCACAAAGTAGTTTTCATTGCACAAGGCTGGGTCAGAGACGCATTTCCCAAGAATTTCACCCTAAAGAAGCCGAGCACCAGACCAGGGGAAAGCTTGCGTCCATTGTATCGCCGGCGGGTACCCGGCGGTACTGGTAATCGAACCCCGCACCTCCCGCATGCGAGGCGGATGCTCAGACCACGAGGCCACCGCTGCGGTCATCGAGCGCAAGAAGCATTTTTTAAGTCACATTCTGCAGCGCGTAGGAAGATGAAGTCATCAGCATCAACATCTTCCCAAGCATTTCGCAGGAGGCTTTAATTTTCTCTTAGTTGTGTATGAAAATATTATTGGCGTCCAACAGGTGGCTCCAGTTGGTGATTCCCGGAAAAGCCGGGCATGGATTGCGCACAATTTACGTCCAGACTGTACGAGTTCACCCAGCAAAGACCCATAGACTGAAATGTTCCATATGAGCTGCTCGTATAGAATTATGGAAATATGGAGCCCCCAAAATAACGAAAAATGTATAGAAATCCATGTTTCCTGTACGGAGTCGATAAGCTTTTTAGATCATTTCTATGCGACTTCCATATAGTGAGCATCACGTCATATAGAGTCCATAAGCTTCCATACGTGCTTTCTGTATAGTCCACATCGACTCCGTAAGCTCCATACTGACTCTATATAATCCATATGGTAAATATGGAATTATGGGACTCGTCATATGGAACCTTTCAGCAGGGAGCCGCTTGGCATACATTCTTGTCTCTTAAAGGTCAACTGCACAAACTTTCGAATTCGGTGAGAGTAAAGGCGTCGAAAGTGTAAAACTTGCATGAATGTTGGGAAAAAGCATGCGAAGTCATTTGGGGGCTATAGCATTTGAAATAGCGACATAATCGCCGATTAAAATCGCGACGGCTTTCAAGCTTCGCCTTCAAGTTGAGCGCTGCGGAAAATTGAAAATTTACCGTCCATGACGCCACACTGAGCTTCTCCGCATCCTCCCGTGATGTGAGCAGAAGCCTAAATTTTAATCGTCGACTTAGTCATTATTTTAAACACTGGCTCAAGAAAGAACTTTGCATGCTTTGCCTATAGCCACTATGGATTTGAATCTTTGAACATTGGGGAATGCTCAAAAAGTGGTGCAGGTGCCCTTTAAAGCCCCATAAACCAAATTCCAGAACGATACAGTTGTACGGGCCGGTGGTAAGGTACGCACGAGTTCAATAGTATAACATCATTCAGCCTCCATTTCGTTTCCTTTCCCAAATTGCTTAAACCGGTAGAAGTTCGCGCGTACTGTTTCTCTCAGTTCTTTTTTTTTCTTTTCGCGCTCTGAGGAGCCAGCACTATTACACACCAAGTCTTGAATGTGAGGAAACGTCCTCTTTTCGTGCTAATTATTCAAATTCAAATTCAAATTCAAAGTCTTTATTATTGCACCCATCTCAGAGCAGCCGCCATGCTGATGAACCAGAAGCAGGGAAAGAACCTGTGCTTGTTTTTCTAATCCGTTTATTACCATCTTCACCGGCTAGCATCGCGAAAGCCATGTGTAGTAGTACATCATCAAGGGGCATGCTACGTCACGTGTAAGGCTTGGTTTGGTTTTATGGGGTTTAACGAGGTTTAACACAGTTGTAACTGGTCTTAATGGGGTCTAACGGAGTTTAACGGGGTTTAATGGGGAGTTATCTAACGAAAGGGGCCAGGTGCTACAGGGCAAAAAGCCGATGACTTCTGCATGACGAGGTCTCGACACCTGTACAGGGACAATTTGAGCTAACCATGTATACATAGAGCACTGCCTACGCAAAATTCACGCAAGCAACTCAACGAAAAATAACAGGGTAGACAGCACCGACCCCGCCATGGACGCGTTATGTCTGTCGCGGAATATGCTTACAAACATCAGGACTTAGCCGTTTGTCCAACACCGCTCATAAATTATTTGTTTTCCAGGGAAAACACTGACCGTTTTCTAAGTTCGCTTCCGGCCAAGTTTGGCCGCCGCGGCGGCTCAGTGGTTATGGCGCACGGCTGTTGACCCGAAAGACGCGGGTTTCGACCCCGGCCGCGGCGGTCGAATTTCAATGGGGGCGAAATTCTGGAGGCCCGTGTACTGTGCGATGTCAGTGCCCGTTAAAGAACCCCACGTGGTCGAAATTTCCGGAGCCCTTCACTACGGTGCCCCTCATAGCCTGAGTCGCTTTGGGACGTTAAACCCCCATAAACCAAACCATAAACCAGCTTCCGACCAAGTTCAGCCAGGGCGACTTCACAGCATTCCCCACATTCGGCGCAATAGTTTCGCAATGTCGGCCAAACGCGCTGTTCCTGCTTCGCATACGTTGTGGCCGAAGTGGAACGGGCGATTACTACAGGTGCCCATTCACACACTGTTCTACGCTGAGTTTTTGTGCAATTTTGTTGCTTTATTTTACGCGTTGTTCGAAGGTGCGCATGCAGACAGACGCACGTGCACGATCACGCATCGCACAGAGGTTCGCGAAGAACGTTACTTGGTTAGGCGCAAGCGCGCAATGCCGCGGACGGCGGCGGCTGCAGCAAAGTGCTTCCCTGGAAGCGCGCGTTCGCATCGCGGCGTCGTCACCGGCATTCGTCGAGACGCAATATTCTTTTTCTTCCCGGCAGCCGCGTAAACGCGAGAAAACCTTGTCCCGAACAAGACGACCTTCGTGTTCACACAAAACCAGAGGACAGCCGCCGCACGCGCCCAGAAGAGCAAAGCACAAGAAGTAGAAATAAAGAAAAAAAATATGGCGGCCGATCGAAACAAGCAAAACATGCGTGCCCCCTTCTCCTCCCCGTGTACACAAAAGTCGAGAGGGAGAGAGGGAACCAGGGAGGGAGAGGGGAGCTACAGTGGCGCGCTATGGGTTACTCATGGGTCATGAATAAACATGAAATAACCGCTCTTCCTGCAGGACCTCCAGCGCCGCCCGTTCGAGGAGCTCAGCATCAACAGGAGGGGCAGTACGTGCTTCGCCCAGTTTCGCAGGTGTAACGGCCGGAACTACAGTCGTGGCCTGAAGGAGCGAGACAGTCCTGCGTTCAAGGCAGAACGTTCATGTTATAAAGCTTCGCTTTGTCCTATACCACGCTTCTGCACGAAGTCGAATTCACAAAACCTACCTTAACCTGTCTTTTGTAGGAACAGTGCTACAGGCTATGTTGGTACACATGTGTGCCACTTGTTCGCTGTGCCTTAAGCGCTGGGGAACGGACAACGGTGTATCATATTTCTGAGTGCTGCCGTACACTGAACTATTTATCGAACCATTAAGCGTGTTTTTATCTTTCGCTAACTGGCTTCATTGGTGGTCTATGTTTTTGTTTTTTTACAAGCGCACGTGTCCAGTTCGACGCGGCTCGTTTTGGTATGAAAAAAAAAATTAGCTTTTGAGCCATTCCATCAGTGAACTGCTCATAATATATCTTAAAGCAACTTTCAGTACTGATGCAATTTCCTTAATACGTCGAAAGGAAAGCGGTACTAATACATACCGCATTTGAGTTCTCGTCATTGCTACAAATATAAATCAATTTTTTTTTACAAAACCAGTGATCGGAACCGTTTGAAAGTGATGTTATTCAATATCTAGAGTCATTCTCAACGCAATTTCACCATTTGTATGCAGGTGAGATTCAATAAAATTTCATGCCTCGAAACAGATGGTCGACTGTCATCAATGAGCTATCGCCTTGCTAGCAGCATAACTGGCTGGTACTTCTGTATTCGCTGGTCACGTAGTGCTCATACGTAACAGAAGTTTTGGTTTGGTTTATGGGTGTTTAACGTCCCAGAGCGACTCGCGCTATGAGAGACGCCGTAGTGAAGGGCTCCGGAAATTTAGACCACCTGGGGTTCTTTACCGTACACTGACATATCGCACAGTACACGGTCCTCTAGAATTCCACTTCCATCGAAATTCGACCGCCGCGACCGCGATCGAACCCACGTCTTTCTGATCAGCAGCCGAGCGCCATAACCACTCAGCCACCACGGCGGCGCACACAGAAGTTTTGTATAATACGGTTCCAGATAGACAACAAGGATATTACTACCATTTGCAATATTGTTTAAGATGCTGCGAACAGTCACCATAAACTTGTTTATGCCTGTAAGCATGCAGGCGTTGGGTGGCAAAGCCTGATCATCACGCACTGTTTGTATCGTTTGTAATGATATGCAGTCATATACCAGCGCTCTATTTTTATGAGCGTTCGGCTAACAACTGCCCCGTTCTATGCCCGTACTAGGGGCATTGATAATAATAAGGTTTCCACCGCCACCATCGGCTAATACCTGTACTACACGGGCGTTTCGAATGCCTTCCAAACGAATGTCATTCGACTCGACTGCCAAACCTGCGCTGCTACACGACGTTTTTGAACGGCGTTCGGTTCACATGACATTCCAGTCGACGGAGCTCCGCGGAGACATTCGAGATTTTGGAATGCCTTCGAGGCGCAAGCGCGACTACTCTCTACCGCAGCGTCTTCGCGCCTTAGGTGGCAGCATAAGTTTTGAAGAGCAAATACGTTCGTTAAACGATGAAATTCTAAATACTATTTATATACACTACACGGATCTTTTCCAGAAGTTTTGTTAGCAAGCAAATATTTACCGCATACTCTGGAACCCATCGTAGGAAAGAAAGGCAGCCATTTTGGCCCGGTGCCAGTTTTTTCACTTTGTGCTTTTGCTTTTACTGTGTTTTGTCTCTTTATTTTGTGTACGTGTGCGTCTGTGTACATTTTAAGTGTCCTTTTTTTATTCAGTGAAGTTTATTGCACTTTTTCGTTTTTTGCGACACACGCAGGAGATAGAGCCCAATGTAGCCAACAGACCGCACACAAAAAATGGCAGGGCTATGGGCTTGGGCCTCTGTTAGAACAGAGGCGTTTAGTAATGAATAGTAAAATTTATTAGAAATGACATATTACTTTTAAAAGTAGCAATTTTATAGCGGACTGTAACTATACAAATCAATTGTTGCTGCTATATTTGTTTAAAACAAAACTTGACTTCAGCAGCGCCCCTGTAGCATGGCGGCAGAATACTGAAGCTTTCGAATGCTTTTGGAATAGTCGTGTAGCGCCATGCGGGTCCGTCCAGTCCGAATGCCATTCGAAGTTTCGAATGCCGTTCGACTCGAATATCATTTAAACGTACCCGTGTAGCACAGGTATAATATGGCCATAGCCAACAGTGAGACTTCATAAGCCATCCTTGTAGTATTAATAAAGGTACGCACCGCAGCGATGGCCAAGTGGTTGAGCATCCGACTCGCATGCGGGAGGTGCAGGGTTCGACCCCCAGTGTCGCCGGGGTACCCACCGGTGATACAATGGGTACAAGCTTTCCCCTGGCTTATCTGGGGTTAAATTCTTGAAAAATGGGTATTTGACCTCATTAAAAACACCTTGTTCCATGGCTGTCTTTGGTCACAGATGCCCTTGTGCCATAAAAATTCATCATTATTTATATCTTTTAATAGAGACATGCTCAAAAATTTTTGCGTTTGTCGCTCTAAATTCTCAGCACATTGTCGGCAATGCGAAAGTCGAACGCAGTACAACTTCTAAGAGAAATTAACCGAACGTTTGTCCCTTGGAGTGAGCTTTGTTGGAAAACACAAACTTACTTTGGAACGCAAGACAAATTAAAATTGCTAGTTAACGCTTCCAACTTCGATAACCTGTTCAATACACATTTGTCAGCACATATGACGCTGTGAAACATAACGACTGTGCTTGAACAATTTTGGCGCTGTAACTGCATAAAGGAAATAATAACAGCAAGTAAATCGTGCGCATATTTTTTCTAATTGGTTAAATGTTTTTTTTTTCATCGTCAAACACCACCGTACTACCCCAAGCAGGTGCAGAAACAAAAATAATTCCGGAATAATTTCACGGCCGCAGGTCAACCCCTCAACTCTGCTTCACGAAATCGAAGCAGAGGCCATTTTCTCTGCTGACCAGTCATTTTTCTCTGAGGAGCTTTGAACTTTGTCCTTGCTATTTTCCCCTTGCGCGTCACTATACCCGCGATAATGCGTTTTTTTTTTTTAGCGGAGGCTTTTCCACGCAGAACACATCCTTATTGTTTGAACCCCCGTAGATCCCGCATCTCATGTTCAAACGGATACGCTCACCGATAGACTCCGTTCACCTTCACCTCCATGTCAGCCGACCTATTCAGTGAAATATGAACGACCACTAGCTCTGCCTGTGTCTATTTCTTTTCTTTTTTTCGGCACCTTTCAGTGAAGCGGCCCCGAGAACTGCTTGCGTTTTCCTCTTCATCTCCCTTAGCGTTTTTACCCAGTTTTGCTTATGCGCCTTTTTGGGCTACTAGTACGAAAAAAAATAAAAGTGGCGCCATAATTTGTGGTGACTCCTTCCTTGACTCATTCTTTTGTCATTGGTCATACTCGCACTGATGTTGCCTGCTAGGTGTCAGCCTTGACGTACTATCGCGAGGGACAAGAAGTGCGAACAACCCGGCTCATACGCGCTCCGCTGTTCGAATTTCTTTAGGTCGCGCCTTTACCTGGGTAGAAAGAAAAAGACGTTAGAGTTGTACTGGAATGAATCACGGACGACTCTAGCGTCCTTTTGGCTACCACCGAAGTAAAAGTGCCATGAAAAGAAATGCGAACAGTGGAGCGCCCAGGCTCCGTTCTGTTCGCGTTTATTTCCATCGCGATAGTATGTACGTCAGGCAACATCAGTGGAAGCTGCCAATGAAAAATAGGCAAATGAATGCAGCATCAAAAAGAATGGTTACGTTGTATAGTGGCGTTAGGTATAGTGGACTGGCCGAAATATCGCAAAAAAAAAATGGAAGTGCCACTCCACTCTTAGCATCACGATGCTCTACACCATACCATGATAATGAAGACTCCTCAGCGTCGTAGCTTGTGTGACGTGCTACCTTTAAGGGTGGCCGCGAAGATTCTGAAACTGCGCTGTCGAGTAGCGCCTATCGTTGCCAGTGGTAACGTTATAATGCAGAGCACCATGAATAATTGCTCGCTTTTCAATCAGAGTTTGACCTACTTCGCTGAGAATCTAAGCTAACCGACATAACGCAGCAAGTTTATCAGCTGTCGGACTTTTACAGCCTCAGCTGCTATGAGCACAGCTCATGTGAAAGGTCGCGTGTCTGAACCGCCGAACATATTCTCCTGACATATTCTCTCCCACATTTCCCTTACGCATAAAGCTGACGTTAAACTCTCATCACATTTTGCCAGAGCAGTTGAAATGTGTCGTATATGCTCATGCAATACGCAATGCAAGGTCGTTAAACAGTCGGGCCGGGTCAAGATGGAGAACCAAGGGATGTCTTAAGCACATGGTTAACGCCTGTCCGCCCCTCCCTTCTCCTTCACACCGTTGTGTTCTCATAGCGAGGCTGGAACTCTTAATATTGAGAACTAATAGTTGGAAGTTAGCGCATGTGTTGTGTCTGGGTACCTCTCACGCAGTTCGTTTCCCTGTGAGCATCTATTAACAGTCCCGAGAAGCATCTACGTACCATGAGGCCAACAAAGCGACAACGTAAAAACAAACGCAGTGAAACGCGAAAACCCGCCGCGGTGGCTCAGTGGTTAGGGCGCTCGGCTACTGATCCGGAGTTCCCGGGCTCGAGCCCTACCGCGGCGGCTGCATTTTTATGGAAACAAAACTCTAAGGCACCCGTGTGCTGTGCGATTTCAGTGCACGTTAAAGATCCTAAGGTGGTCGAAATTATTCCGGAGCCCTCCACTACGGCACCACTTTCTCCCTTTCTTCTTTCGCTCCCTCCTTTATCCCTTCGCTTACAGCGCGGTTCAGGTGTCCAACGATATATGAGACAGATACTGCGCCATTTCCTTTCCCCAAAAAACAATTATTATTATCATGACACGCGAAAGGCAACGTATCAAGAAACTAACGCCCCTAGGTCCCAACGTCTCTTCATTCTTGACGTCGCACGGGTTCCCCTCGTGCCAGTGCCTCTGCACACAACGCCACTCCGTACACAGTACGCCGTGAGCACGCCGCGCCGCCAAGGTGCGCCAGGGACCGTCCCGCTGGCCTAACACCTAACACCTGGCCTAACACCTAATACCTAACACCGCGCAGCGACTCCGTCACTGCGCCCCAACTTCGCGAGCCTTGAGCAGGCAGCTACCACCGTCACCAGGACAAGGCGCCGCTGTGGGCCGTTACAGAAAGACAGAGACGAAGGTGGCCCGGGCAGTGCTCGTTAGAATGGAGAGAAAGCACGGCTGGCTTCCTCCGATCGGGCTTTGAATGCGAGAGGAAGCGGGCGAGACGGACGTTCCGCTGGTCTGCGCTTGTCCACGTGACAACTCGACGACAAAACGCGGCGTCGAGGCAGGGGAAGCGAGGGTGCACCCTGGAGGATGTATACGTTCGCTGTTCACGAGACCGCCGCCTTTCCCGGCACGGGGACAAGACAGGCTACAGTCCCCCTAACAAGATGTTCGTTTGTCGCGCCCACATCCCATGACTTCAATGCCCGAAAGGGCCTGTCAGTGCCTCGCGACTGCACCCCACCCTTTGTTGCATGTTCTTTGCAATTTCAATTTTTTTTTCGTCGTGCGTATACAATGCGGCTTACTTAGCCGCCTGTCACGGCGCCGCAAGAAGAACAGAGAGGGCGTAGCAGATCACGAGGGATGACAGGCAACAGTCATAACAAGATGTCGCCTGTCCATAGCGCCTGGCACGACCCACGAAAGTAAGAGGAGAGAGGGAATGGTGAGGGGATACATAGAAAATGAAGCTGAGCATTCACACTGCCTTATATTCCTTTTGAGCGGAGTTGCAGGACTACGTTTTGCCTGCTAGGAGTGGTTAAATGTGCTTCCTGTTAAGATCTTTATTGGCGAGGTTTCAACGTCGGACTTGGTGTGAGGCCGTTATCCAGCGGTCTTAGCTCCAATGTAGTGCGTCACGGGAGAGACTGAGAAAGAAGCGTTCGTGCTGGGAATGCAGTTCTGAAGATACTATACTACACTCACCAGTCACCGAAGCACCGGTCACGAATCGAGATAATCTCCCCTGAAGCAAAAAAAAAAATCATTCGTGCGACGTTAATGTGTTAGAATACCCTTTATTCCCCCAAATAAAACCTGTAAACAGAGGTTGCAGACTTCTTTGGTTTATTGCTAATTTCATGGCTCAAATAACGTTCCTGCGTTACAAGACTGCCCGGGTTCGAACCCGACCGCGGCGGCTGCGTTTTTATGGAGGAAAAACGCTAAGGCGCTCGTGTGCTGTGCGATGTCAGTGCACGTTAAAGATCCCCCGGTGGTCGAAATTATTCCGGAGCCCTCCACTACGGCACCTCTTCTTCCTTTCTTCTTTCACTCCCTCCTTTATCCCTTCCCTTACAGCGCGGTTCAGGTGTCCAACGATATATGAGACAGATACTGCGCCATTTCCTTTCCCCCAAAAAACACAATTATTATTATTACAAGACTGACACAACACGAAAAGAAATGTCATTCCTGTACCACTGTAACGTTCTTCCAGTCATAAACCCACACCAGGTGGCCCAAATTGCTGCTTTACTAATATTGCTTATTTGCCTCCCACCTGTCCATGCTTCAGCTTTGACAGTTTCTCCGTAATTCGTGTAAGAAATTTTGGCTCCTCTTGACTGACTACGCGGCCTTCGGGTCAGGTATATCTGAGAAAGAGAGCAGTGCATCGTAAACCTTTTGGCTGCCGTCAGGCGGCTCAAAGTCAATGAGCTCGCGAATATCGATACGACCGAGGCGGTTTTGATGAACATGTAGCTAAGGTGCAGAAACTAGGGCGCCCTTTGCGACCACAACACATCGCTAGAGATTCTAGTCGAGCCTCGCGCCACAAGCATACTCTTAGCCTGGAACCTATTTTTGCACGTACAAATACGTACAAGTTTTCTTCCTTTCCAAGAACAGTTTCTGAATGGAATTCCCTACCACAGACCTCTCCGTTGCTTGCTAATCATTCTTGATATTTTCACTGCTGTATTGTAACTGCATTTTAATGTGTGCATTGTATATTTTGTGGCATATATATTGTTCGGTACTTGCTTTTCTTTCCCCTGTATGTATTTCCCTCTCCTGCCTGGACATACAGCATGTCCGCAGTATTCAATAAATAAATAAATAAATAAACCAGAAGCCCGTCTGTTTCTCGGAGTACCACACTAGGGGGGCTACCATGAATAGGTGATCCCCGGCTTACGGAAGTTGGTGGGATATGGTAGGAAATGTCTTTGAACGATTCCCAATGATTGACACAGACGCGTTAATCGGTTGTACCCCATACAAAAAAGTCTGTTTCGTGCAGAAGTGCGATCACCGTAATGCACCCTCATCGAACGTTGAAAGACTACGTCCATTGGTAGACGCGAAACTCGTGCGCGTGCCTGAATAAGCAATATACGCAATGTTTTGTAAGCACGAACCAACACAGACGTCGTTGTATTCTTCTACCTCCATGTGATTTTTTTTTTACCTGAATGACGCAAAGCCAAACTGCGCCGATGACCCAAACGCCACCAAACCATGCCATGGTCGCCGCGGGGGAAAAATTCCACCCTGTCTCGTCTCTTTTTCTCGCCAAACTGCGTCATACGTGCATACTCCTCTCCCGTTTTCCTCAAGCCCAGAGAAGAAGAAAATGCATGGACAGGTAAAAGCTCAGGCATGAGAGAAACGAGGCGAAGGGCGTTGAAGCCGTATATCGCCGTGAGTACACACACGCGAACGCGCGCGCCCGTACGCTGGACATGCAGTCACCGCGAACAACTTGAGCGGATGGCTCGTGTTACCGAAGCCCAGCCGTAGCTTTCGCATATGTATATACACTTTCGTTCCGGCGTCCAATGGGCCCGGCTCGTTCGTCCGTTTGATCAATCGCTGCGCAGGCACAGGATCTACCGCTCGCTAGCCGCACACCGGGTAAAGGGGGGGGGGGGGGGGGGGGGGGGTTCTATAAACAGTCGGTGCTTTATGGCCGCCTCGGCAGCGAAGTAAGCGATTAGCTGTACACCGTCTCCGGCGTCTTTTGTGTTTATTATCGGCGTCCGTCGGCGCTTGGAGGCCTCCTTCCCGGGAAGCGAGACTTTCACCCGGCCGCCGCCAGACCTTCACCCCCGGGGCTGTAATGAGCCACCTTGGCCGACTTGCAGGGGGCCGCGCTCCGGCGGCTGGGCTGCGAGCGGCGGTCGGGGTCGGCCCCGTTCTCGACAGTCCTCCCGCACGCGTGTAGTGCGTGGCCGAAGGGTCGAGACACGAGCCGGCCTCGCAGTCAAGACTATACGTGGTCGTAGTCGGTGGCGTAGCCGCAGATTGTCACGCTGTTCACGCGTTGATTGAGTCGTAGTCGGTGGCGCAGCCACAGAGTGTCACGTTGTTCAATCAGCAAGCATTTCCTTGCTCTCGTGGGTGAGGAAGCGTATCAAGTGACAACTGTCACGACCCCAATATAAGAAAAAAGAAGAGGTGCTTCTGATTATCATCTTATAACAATGGCACGACACTGGCCCGATAGACGCGGGTTCGATCCCGGCCCCGGCGGTCGAATTTCGATGGAGGCGAAATTCTAGAGGCCCATGTACTTTGCGATGGCAGTGCACATTAAAGAAACCCCAGTGGTCGAAATTTCCGGAGCCCTTCACTACGGCGTCTCTTATAGCCTGAGTCGCTTTGGGACGTTAAACCCCCATAAAAGCAAAACCAAACCAATGACACGACACACATGGGGCGAATTAGTACGCTTCTTGATTGAAGCTCATATTTTTACTGCGCAACGGCGCACAGCCAAAGAAAGGAAGAAGGAAGAGAAGAACTCATATTTTCTAGCGCTTAGTAAACACAAGGGACAAGAATACAAATACACAGGACTAGCGTACGTCCTGTGTATTTGTGTTCTTGTCCCGTGTGTTCACTAAGCGCTAGAAAATATGAGTTCAAACAATATCCAACTAGCCCAAGTTTCTGCCTTACTGAAGAGAAGAAATACGAACGCGCTGACTGACAACTGTACTCGACTGGGGCTCACTCTATCTATTCCGATCCTACTCTCCTCTGGGGCAAGCGCCAAGGGATATGCCTCGAAACCTGTGCGCGATTTTATTCACGGGTATATAATTGCATCAGGTTGATTCTTATGCTAAAATGTGAATTCACAGCTTTTTCATTTCCTTTTTTTTCACCTTTTTTCATCCAAATCTGCGTCTTCTTCGCAAAATTATCCAATTCCCCCACTCCTTACCCATGTGTGCGTTTGTATCAGCAATGTACCCTGGCCAATCCCCCACCTTGGGTACGTGCCATTCAGCCAGAGGCCATCATCATCATCAACTGTTTGTTCAGTAGTAGTAGTAGTAGTAAGTGGTTGACAGGGAAGAGGAAAGGAAAGTGCACGGGCCTGTGACTGATGTTAACGCACCACCACCACTGCCGGCGCGCAGATAGAGAGGAGAAGGATAGGTAGAGTATCAGAGGAAAGAGGGAGACGCACACACAGCTTAAATACTCTCAGACCAGCGCAGGCGCACACCGGGAAAGGAAAAAAAAAAGTATGTTTCTTGTATGGGGATTAGTGGGGCTCGGGGGCAAAAAAAAAAAAAAACGTCCCGGAAAAAAGTCCTCACTTTGAAGCAGGACAATGCCCCCCACAAGGGTGCCACTAAACCTCCCGCGGCCCCCAGCGATTTCAACACCAGCCCCGCATGCGTGAGGGGGGGGGGGGGGGGGGTTGATCCTCAGTGTCGCCGGGTAGCCACTGCTTTTGTGATGGGTACAAGCTTTCCCATAGCCTGGTGCTCGGCTTTTCTTACGTTTCGTGCAGTAACGCTACACAGCGCACTCTGAATTGGATTCTGATCCCCATACGGTGCGTTATTTATTTTCAGAACGGAGGCCATCAAGTCGAGCAGAGCAGGCATAAAGCTATGGCTTGTCGCTTATACGTGTAGGAGACAAAAAAAAAAGAGAAAGAAACAGCCTCTGGCACCCGCCGGTGCTGTGCTAAATCTAATGAACTATTTGCAGAAATATATAAGTCCGATCCTCCGCAGGGCTTGTTTTCCTAACAAAATGTCTCATTCCAAGATGACACTCGCATTCTTTGTGGAAGCGGATTGAGTAAAGTTCTTCCTTCTGAGTGAGGTCGGTAAAGTCGCCAATTTACTTCAACATGCCCCCGAGAGAGTACAATGGTACAGCATAGAAAAGGGGATTGCAGCCCACCTTCTGCGGCACTTGTATTCGAGACTGGGCAGGCAAAAAAAAAAGGGGGGGGGGAAATGGGCCTTTGTCCCTGTGCCCGCAGTAGTGAGGTACCTCATACTATGCTTATAAAAAATTTTCTGCTCGACAACCATCACTGCACAAGCTTCGTTTACCCCCAACTCTTGCTGTACCTCGCTTAGTCACTGCTGTTCGCCGAAATTCCGGGCACTCACGTAAGGGCATTGTCTGTCTCCCCCTCTCCACTCCCCCGTTGCCATCTTCATATTCCTTTCACCAGGCACCAACTAGCCGGAACAGGTTTTTTACTTACAAAATAAATGCTCGCAATGCGAATGCGGAAAAAGAAAAAAAAAGCGCAAGTAACACCCGCGATGTAGTAGTAGTAGTAGTAGTATTTTTATTTTTCGGCAGAATTGCAGTACATATAGGATTCACTTCGTGATTACATCTGCTGAGGTTCCCGAGGCAAAAGGCGTCATATGGCGCCTGACATGGCCTCGTGACCTTCACGTGCGCAGCGCGGCAGCGTACAGTGGCAGTAGATTCTAGATGGCGATAAACAGAACTGTCTGACATCAGTTTTACAGATCAAACGCGACAAGTTTCGAAAAGGAAAATATAATGGACAGCCAAAAAAAAACATATATATATATAAGTAATACAGGCAAGGCAGTATATCTGCACGAAAAAACGGACAACCAACAATACAATTGCACATTTTCTTTGACAACATCTACAGGAAGCATAAATAAATAGGGTTTGGTTTGCACAGGTGATAAGCGTATGGATTAGTAACAAGACTGCAAGTGAAAGCGAGACGTGGTTCCGTGTTAATTTGCGATATCAGCCGAATCGTTTTGGTTGCCTTTTTTGCTTCTTTCTTACAAGTGTGCCTTTTGCACTTCGAAACTGTGAACAACGCCCTCATGGCATAGTTTGGTGGCCATACTTGGTGTTACTGTGCGGCATTTCGCAATAGTACTTCTTTCACTCGCCTTTTAAAGGAGTATCGTGTTTTGCTCTCAGATGCGATGGTAACTATTTCTGGAAATGTGTTTAGTAATAATGGTAGCTGATAATCTATTGATTGTTCTTCGTACCAAGTTCTAGCCCCTTGTTTCACGTATTTTTCATCTCTCAAAGCATAACCACAGTCTGGTCGTTTGTATCTGTTAACAAAGCTTGTTCCATGGGATTTTATCTTAAGATACAGGTAATTCGCCATGCTTTGCTGGTAAACGTTCGTAATAGGCAAAATTTTATATTTAGGAAAAAGTGGGAACGCATGTTCATATCGCGATTTGTTTTCCATAAACCGAATGCATTTCTTTTGCAGAACATGCAGTTTTTCAAGATTGCTCTTACCTGCGCTGCCCCACACTAAAATGCAGTAGTATAAACGGGAGAAGGTCATCGCGTAATAGAGTTTCTGTTTAAATCATGCCGGAAGAATAAGCCTTAACTTGCTGAGGAGGCCAATAATTCTTGAAGCATTTATGCGCAGTTTTGATACATGTTGTGCCCAGCTCATGTGTTCATGGAAAAAATACACTCCCAAGAATTTTTGCACATCCACTCTATTTATATGAAGGTCCTGAAAAGGGAACTTTACACTACTGTCTATTGCCTTATTCCTCACTCTAAATATTACGTAACTGGTTTTTTATACGTTAAGGGTTAATTGTTTGATGATAACCAGGTTTCAAGAACTCGAAGCCACTCATTTGGCATATTCATTACATTCAAAAGATCGCCTCCACTAAAAAATACATTTGTATCATCTGCGTACAAGATAATATTTGGCGTCTGGGGTATCATCACAATATCATTTATGTACACAAGGAACAGTAAAGGTCCTAAAATTGAACCCTGTGGCACGCCGTATTTTATAATTTGCAGACGATTTGATGGTCCCAAATCCTACGTAGTGGAGACAATTCTGCAAATAACTCTTGATTAAACGAAGCGCACTGCCACGAATACCATATCTTTCAAGTTTATGGAAAAGAATGTCATGTTTTATGGAGTCGAAGGCCTTTTTGAAGTCTGAGAACATGCCTACAGTGTAAAGTCTATGTTCGATGTTAGAAATTATTTTTTCTTTTATGTTAACAAAGCAGATTCAACCGATTTACCTTTCTGGAACCGTATTGACTGTAATAAATCCCGTGTATTTAGCTACTCATTTGGTTTTGTCCGAATACGTTTTTCCGGACAGCTGACGAAACACGTGTAGGTTTCTCGACCTTCCCGAAAAACGCTTCCTGAGCGTCGCCATATTGCTTGCTCCGGGAGTGCTGCGCATGTGGCAGGTAGCTCAAGCACTTCGTACGCGTTCTCGCAACAGGCAAAAAAAAAAAAAGCACGCCTTTTTGCACCTAAGTGTGAACACAACAAGCGTATACCATCTGTTCAAAATTACGCTATCAAGGCATATTAAAAAGAAACGATGAACAATACGCGAATGCAGTACGTTTCTGCAGTGGCATCGAGCATGCGGACAGGAAGTGAACTGTCGCCGTATGTCTGCTAATTAACTAGCATCAACCACTAAGCTTTTTAGAGAACAATTAACTATTCCGCTATTTCTTTCGGTATAATTCTCCTAGCACGCCTGTTTTCCGAGATAGTTGGCCCCACATTTTACAGCCTCGGCAACGCGTATGAGACAGTGGGACGTTTTTTAAGGCTGCGATTTGGACGAGTTGCTAATTATTCATCGTGAAAAACAGATGTTTTCGGACGTGCCGTCTTCCCGCGCTGTTTTTCACAATGAACGCCTTTTCCCAGTGTGACGAAGCTCTTGCGTTACTTTCCTTAAACGAATCAAATAGACGCCGCACTCAACACCCCTATCACACCAAGAAGGAGTTTAGCGCCTGTCGTCACCTTCATGCATGCGTAATTAGGCGGTTTGAGTTGCAAATTCCTCCCAAGGTTTAAACTCAAACATGCGCGACAACTCAGGCGATCAAAATGTCTTCTTATTTATTGTAGATGGGAATTGGACTCCTCCCTTATTTTTAGAATAGATATAAGCATGAAATTTTCCAGTACTAGTAAAACAGAAGACTGGGCTATAGTTGGTTTGCCATAATTAAGGAGCAGGCTTGTCCGCTCAGCGCTTGTCAGCGCTTATCCCTTCTTTCTAACTGTGTTTTTCTGGTGCGCTGCTCCTTAATTATGTACCACCAAAATCACACTATGGTCATGTATTGCACGTCAGGCCAGAAAAGCCACTCCACAAATAACTTCTGCCGGTAACTTCGCTGAGCGACGAACAATCCAGAGACGCATTTGGCCTGGCCAATCTTTTTGAGTCGCCATTATTTTTTTTTTATGGACGCCCCACAGTGGGTCAGTGGTGGCGTAAATACACAGGGTGATTAGACATAAAGCAGCCCTTAGTCACTTAAATTACATTTAGCACAGCACCGGAGGGGACTAATATCCAGTTTAGAGCGCACCGCATACCGGTACTGCACGCAACGTAAGATGAGCTCAGCACCAGGCCAGGGTAAAGGTTATGTCCATTAGAAAACCTGTGGGTACCCGGCAGCACTGGGGATCGAACCCGACACCACCCGCATGCGTGGCGGATGCTCAAACCACTGGATGTCACGGGACGTTTGGTGGGACGTATTCCTACTTCCAAAATGTGGACGTTTTTTTAATAATAATAATAATAATAATAATAATAATAATAATAATAATAATAATAATAATAATAATAATAATAATAATAATAATAATAATAATAATAATAATAATTGGTTTTGGGGGAAAGGAAATGGCGCAGTATCTGTCTCATATATCGTTGGACACCTGAACCACGCCGTAAGCGAAGGGATAAAGGAGGGAGTGAAAGAAGAAAGGAAGAAGAGGTGCCGTAGTGGAGGGCTCCGGAATAATTTCGACCACCTTGGGATCTTTAACGTGCACTGACATCGCACAGCACACGGGCACCTTAGCGTTTTTCCTCCATAAAAACGCAGCAGCCGCGGTCGGGTTCGAGCCCGGGAACTCCGGATCAGTAGTCGAGCGCCCTAACCACTGAGCCACCGCGGCGGGTGACTTTTTTTTTTTTTGCGGGCGTATTTTTTCCAATGACATTTTATCCGGGGACGTTTATTTCCGGAGCCCGCATAGCCTATGTGCCAAAACAGCTTCGGTGTGCTACTCGTTCTTTGTTTATTTTTTTAAATCCTGAAAGTTCCATGACTTGCACATGCTCCATTCATTCCACGTGCTTTGATGCATGCAGCCGGGGCGCATGTTTCTCGCCTTGCATTGCTCATTCCAGAGCTGCACTCAACCAGACAGAAAACAAAAGGCCCGCTGCGGTGAGCGCAGAAAAGTTATGACGCTCGCTGTTTGCTTTTCTCCGTGTGTACGGAGGGCTCTCATTGACAGTGTAGCCAAATGGGCCAGGAGAACATCGCGGAAAGCAAGGCGGCAGGGAATCACCGCATCATCCTTATTTATCTCGTAAAGCCGTGCAATGCCTGCTTTTTGGGCAAGCAAGGCCAAACAATATATCTCAAATGACTTCTCCTAAAAAAGAATTCAAATATAATTGAAAATAACTATGAGCTGTATTTCTTACATAGGATTACAATTTCGTCACAAAGGCAATTGAATTCCTCGACAGTTGATTTCGATCTAAAATAGTGCATCGTATTAGTTTCATGCCTTCCTGCTCTAGGAAATGTTTCGGCTTAGAGAAGGTTGAAAAGTCGTTTCGGTAGTTCACGCTTTACAAAAACAAGGAGTAATTGCTTGCAAAAATTATTTTTCAAATGTAAATAATATTACACTAATAGCCAGTCTCGAAAAGCAATTCATAACTGATTGCTTCGAAAAATAACTTTTGCAATTTAGCTGCTACCATGCCTACTTTCGGGCTTTCAGCGTTAACCTAGCTGACGCAAGTACAAGTAACCACTCGTGAAATAGGTATACCTGATTAGACTTTTGAATATTAGTGTAATTTTAAACCAGTTGTTGCTATCTAGAAAGCAGTGCGCTCTGTTTATTAGACTAACTGCATGATGGTGATAGGACTGTGTTTTTTTTTTTAACGACGACTTAAGTACAAACTAGATACGCCTAGAAATTATATTCACAAGTTTTAGCTGCAAATAGACAAATACAGGTAATTAAATTTCAGAGTAGGATGCTTACAAGTGCAAATTATCTGAAAAGTAGACTTAGGAAAAATGCAGCGTGTACTTAAGCAAGATTAAAAGTTGGGCTGGTTGGTGCATGCACTGTTGTCCGGCGGCGGCCACAGCATCAGCACCAGCTGCGCTGTTCCTGCCACTAGCATCGTCGTTTCCCGCCTGCCCCTTCTTTGTCTCCTGCTGCCCTGTTCCTGACACTAGCTTGTACTGTCTCTCCACCAGAAAGGCTGGTGAGTCACGGCTAAGGCGACGGCCACTCTCATTTCCGGAACGACTTAACGCACATAACAACCCTCAGACTCCAAGTGCATGGGGTCAGGCATGAAATCGAGGGATGGCAGATTCCAACAGCAGAGGAGTGTGTATGCATTTTGGGCGTGGCGTAGAAAACGCCGAAGCGAGGCTGTTGAAAAATTTATTAGCAAGTTTTCCAAGAAACGCTTGGTTTCCAAGCAGCTGCACAGACAGATGTATTTTTGGTACTGAAAGCGGTGCTAAGGGATTCTCGGTGAATAATCCTGAGACCACTGTCATTGCTTCTCTGTTCAGAGTAAAGCCTTCCACCGGCGTACACTCCGGTTTACATCTACAAACGAGCAAAAGTATCATCGGTGTGCGAAACCTGCATCATTAACCTCACCACTGGGTCGGCTGAGGTCATTAACATCGGGCGAAATTAAGAGATGCGATCGAACTCGTTGTACTTGACCCTCAGTCTTGAACCTGACAACCAAGGCTGATATATCCTGCGTGAATGTACTCCCTCCCCCTCTCCCCTAAAATGCACTTATCTTTACGACACTCTTGAGAATTAGTCGGAAGGGAAGCTAGTGATTCATATGGAGAGAGTGAGTCTCCTTTTGTTGGCTTTGAGTGCAATAGCTAGACGAAAAGTATTGAAAGGTCAGGGGGAAGGAATCCCTGTCGGCTGGCGGTCAAGGCAAGACGAGTCATGACAAGCATTTAGAGGACAAAAGGAAGTGATCACAAAGCCAGGGTGCGGTGGAAGCGCTAAGGATTCGAGGAAGTCTTTCAAAAGTCCTCCTCCCTCTCTCTGTTAAGAAGTCGTGGTGGTGGTTGGTGCCAGGAATCTTTCTGTGAAGGGCGCACTGGTCCCGGATTATGTTCGCCCATGAGTGGCATCACAATTGGGGACGAGGGGAGTGTAAGCAAGGTGCGGTAGGGGTAAAGTGGTCGTCATCGCTGTGGAATAAGAATTCCCGCAGGTCTTTTGCCTTTGTTTGGTACAGGAAATGAGGGAAGTTCATCCTTTTCGCCTACCGACTACTACCCATCCTTTCGTTCTGCCGTTCAGTCCACTCGTCATTCGTCAATCCATTTCGGCTCCGCCCACTATTGTGAAGAATGCGGTGGCGCCCCCGTCGCTCCGTTTTCGCGCGCTTTTGGGGTTCGTCCGCATGTTAAAAAGGGGCTCAGGGCAGCCAGGCCAGCAGTGCGGTCTCGTCTGCCCCCTAGGACGCACCTTCCTGCAAAGTAGCGCACCGGGTTCGCCACTTGTTTCTAGGCCGGTCACCTCTACGCGGCAGACAACGTATCGGCGGCCGGGGTCATTCGTCTTTCGGCAGCGAGAGATGACCGCGTCGATCACAGCACCGACACTCCGCTGCTGCTGGTTCGCCGCCGCTCTGTTCCTGCTTGCCTTCTGCCTGGGTGCCGCCGCGCCAGCCGGCAACGCCAGCAGTCCGAGTCCTGTGTTTAACTCGTCCTACGTTGACAACCATGCATTTGCTGGGATTTCCATGGGGCCACAGCACAGCCGACGATACGGGAGAGTTCTCTCCCCCGGGGAGTCAGTCGCCATCGCTTCCGACGCCATCCGAGGAGGCCGACACGGGACACGGCAGAAGGTTCACGTAAGTCAACCGACAAACCTCGTACGAGTTCTGAACTTCGCGCTCGTCGTTTTCTGTAGTTTTACAGGCGCTGTCTGCTGAGAAGCCACGTAAGGTGGCGAAGCAGTGAGGGCAGCTAGGACTGCGGTGGAACGCGTAAAGAACGAAGCTTGTTCGAAGCGCAGGGAATGACTGCCAGCATGTAGTACGGATGTGCGAGGAATCACCGAGTTGTGCCCTGAATTTGTTGCGAGCAGTAATTTAGGCCTAGCACAAGTCCACCTTTCTCGGGCAAAAATTTTGAAAATTTTAAGACGCTCTAATGGAAATATTGAAGGTAATGGTTCATTCCTCTGATATGTAGCCGCTTCTTCCTTTTAACGAGTTTCTATCGATCGGATCGAGCAGTTAAGACTGCCATAGAAAACCAATGGGGAACGGTTTTGACGACAGTAAAAACGTGAACAGGAAAAAAAAAAAAATACGAGGCTTCCGTCGGGTCATCTGCCGATATATTGATTGTTGTAGTGAAAGCTTACATTACATGAAAAAAATTGCGTTCATAAACGCTTTTCCGCGCAAAACTGTTTTTATCCACAATTGCTGAGTATATCTTTCCCTGCGCGGACAAGCTGAGAAGGCACGAGAATGGTAGAAAGGTGCCCGCGTGAAGCGGGCTTGCGCTGTCTCAACATTTAGAACAGCGCCTTGTTAGCGGAGAGAAAGTTGTAACGGAAATAGTACTACTTGCAGTTCTCAATGGTATGTTTAACGCTTCTTCGGTAAATTTTCACAAGACAGAAGGCCGCACGTGACGCTATTGTAATGATAGCTAGGATGCGCGCGCCATTGGTACCCATATTCCCGCAGCTTGTATGGAGTCTGTTTATGCGCAATTTTTACGCCATCTTTGCTCTGTTGGGTCCTTAGAGAAAGGTACCGCGTTTGCGGGAGTCTTGAGGAGGAACCTCAGGAGCGAAAGCGTCTCGGAGTTTTTTTTTTTTTTCTATGCAGCCACAGTCGGATACTACTTAAAGAACCCAGCGGCTTTTCCCTGTCAAAGGTCCCCCTTTCAGCCACTGGCGTCGGCGATTATCATGACCCTGCTAGGGTAACAAAGCAGGGAGTGGCAGAAGGAAGGGGATAATCCCTTCCCCCTATGCTCGGGGATAGACCCCTTTCTCCATTGTGGCGCCGCTCTCTGCATTGTCACGCTAGCAGGGTCATGATAATCGCCGACGCCAGTGGCGGAAAGGGGGACCTTTGCCGGGGAAGAGCCCGACTATGGCATGCGGCACGCGTTGTAACTGGACCCTAAAGCGATTTTTTCCTGCCTTTGAGGTCGCTTGTGTGCTACTGGCAAATTATGCGCTTCGCAACCGGCGTATTGCGTCCAGCGTGGTACCATACCTGCGGATTCTCTCGATTTTTTCGTAAAATGCACGAATTTTGACCATTCTTACGATTTTACGAATCTTGCCTGAAATCTCACGGAAAATAACTTTTATTGGCGCACGCCATCATAGCGGCCTTAGTGCAGGGCTGCGTTGTAAATCTGCACACCGGTCTAACAAACCGTTTCTCACCGCGGAGACTGCACCGCAAGTCTTGTATTTCTTGTTCGCGTGTGCATGCCCTACACACATTTGTCGCCGGTTAAAGTGCGCACGCTAACGATGTCGTACCTACGCGACTCGCAGGTACGTCACCGACGGCATCACTTCCGGAGCCATCATCACCACTTCCACGGGCCTCACCACGATTCTCCCGGCCACGAGCCCTCGCCAGCCCACCAGTTCGACACGCACCTCTTCAGAGCCGTCGGTATCCTTGACGCCAATACGTGCGTCTCGAAGTTCGTCTGCGAGATCGTCGCGCGGCGGGGAGCGCACAGCTTCATCGGCTCGACGGTCGGCGACATCTTCAAGGGTCTGTCCCGAGCGCCGCACGGTAGCCCTGCTCATAGCCTCTGGCGAGCTGCCGCCATCGGCAAGCGTGGTTGGTTGCCAGTGTGTGGCAACGTCTACCCCGAATGCTCATCCCCAATCTCTACCTTCCTGTCGATTGCAAACGTGCTTGGAGGGTTTCTTTAAAGGCCGCCGGTACCAGTTCCCTTCTGATTAGAGCCCTGTACATGGCGTGTACATATAAGTTGCGTACGAATGATTTCTTATGGTACATAGTTGTGTTTTGAGGGGTTCTTTAGAGGCCGCCGGTACCAATTCCATTGGGATTAGAGCCCTGTACATAGCGTGTACATAGAAGTTGCGTACGAATGATTTCTTATGGTACATAGTTGTGTTTTGAGGGGTTCTTTAGAGGCCGCCGGTACCTATTCCCTTGTGATTAGAGCCCTGTACATAGCGTGTACATAGAAGTTGCGTACGAATGATTTCTTATGGTACATAGTTGTGTTTTGAGGGGTTCTTTAGAGGCCGCCGGTACCAATTCCCTTGTGATTAGACCCTTTACATAGCGTGTACATAGAAGTTGCGTACAAATGATTTCTTATGGTACATAGTTGTGTTTTGAGGGTTTCTTTAGAGGCCGCCGGTACCAATTCCCTTGTGATTAGAGCCCTGTACTTAGCGTGTACATATAAGTTGCGTACGAATGATTTCTTATTGTACATAGCTGTGTAAAATGGTGCTGTTCCGTTGATCATGCTTCAGCGGCTAGTCAGGAGGCAATAAAATTTGTGTGCCCACAATGAACCTGGCCGTTTCTTTGTCGGACTCGGGGCAGTCAGGAGGTACTACTTCTGCTGCCCACTTCTGAGTAGATTGTTATTGCGGTTCGCCAGTTAACCGTCTGACTATCACGCAGGATGCCACGTGAGCGGTTATAATGAAATAAAAGTACAGCATGTGCTACAGCCGGCCAAGTCTTCAGCTAGCGTGCGCGGCGGCTGCTTTTACGGCGCTTTGCGACGAAGAAAACTTGCGGAAAGGTAAGGGCATAGACTGTGCTCAGATTTGATACTATCGAAAGTTTGCTCCATCAAAAGCTCCAGGAGCACGGAAGACGTGGCCGTCATGCGCGCTAGCTAAGGTTCGGCCGGCTGTACCTTACTTGCCCAGCAAAAGGCTGCTGCCGTCTGCGGCGACTATCTAGCGAAGCCACGGAAACCAAGGAGCATTGGAGATTTTTTAAAAATTTGTGGTGTTGATAATTAATGAATATATATTGCTTAAAGATTAGAAAAGCCGAAGAAAAAACAACCACATGCCGGCGGTGGGAACCGAACCCAGGACTTACGAATCGAGAATTGACAAGGGAAGGAGTTTTTTTTCCCTGCACTGGATGGATGGAAGATAGAAGCGTCCCGTTTGAAACGGGGTGGTGGCAGTTGCCACCATGCTCGGCTTTTTTTCTTTATTTTTGTTTAACTGTGTCATAATTTACTATTAAAATTCGCATTTTCTTTAAATACGTTTTCAGTCCTACACATCTAAGCTGATGTCACCTGCCGCTCGCTCTG
This sequence comes from Amblyomma americanum, assembly GCF_052857255.1. NCBI lineage: Eukaryota > Metazoa > Arthropoda > Arachnida > Ixodida > Ixodidae > Amblyomma > Amblyomma americanum. The sequence continues at coordinate 33,151,728 of NC_135498.1, read as the reverse complement.
TGCTCTTGTTCGTGCTCTGAACCTGAGCCGCAAATGACTCCCCAGTGGGAGTCATACGATACAGAGGAAGGATCTTTTAATCTGTTTTTTTTTCTTCATAATGCACGTTTACGGCTATAGTCTGCTATAGCAGGTTAGGTACCTGCTTTGGTGCGGGGTTTCCGGCTCGCAAGAGCGTCAGCTCCCACACAGACTTCACTTTTCGATAATGGCTTAGAACGCTTATTGAGCCAATAACATGAGCCCGTGCTCTCCTGTCATCATCAGCCTGACTACGCCCACTGCAGGACAAAAGCCTCTCTCATATCTCTCCAGTTAACCCTGTCATGTGCCAGCCTTATAAAGATTTAAATCTCATCCGCACACCTAACTTAATTTCTGCCGCCCCTTGCTACGCTTGTCTACACTTAAATACAGTCTGCTCCAGCCGAATAGAGATGGCTTCACCATTATTCACCGCGATTGCAGGGAAATGTTTCACGTACACAGACTCCAGCGTTCTTATTTGGTTCAAGCCAACTGCCAGGCGATAACCTCAGGATCGGGAGAGCTAATCTTCTCTTGTCTATACCACCGTTTAGCAGCGGCTGGACTCTCCTTCTCTGCATGCATGTCAAACGTTGTGATACAGTCGCCCACTACATCTCCGCCTTTTATACGCAATCCTGCACATGCGACGCGGGGTTCGAGGGATACGGCGTGCGGCGGCGCAGCTGTGGGGTCTCTCGATCTGGTTACCATGGTATCGGCGCATGCGCACTACTGCTCATCCGCGATACATCACGCTCGACTTTGAGGGTGGAGCGGGCGAGCGGCCGCGACGAAGCGCACGCCGCAATTCAGGACCGGCGTACAGAATTCCTCCACAAAAATGTAGTCCGTTGTCAAAACTTGTCACCTGAAGAAGCTAATCACGAGAAAAAGTTAAGCTCTAGAATTGTGATACCTGGCTTGTTTAACGAAGTTGTTCAACATTAAAAGCCGATTTTCGTTTAGTTTTGCGACTGTCTAGCGGAGTAATGCAGCACGCCGCGGACCATGGTCCAATGTTAGCAACTGCTGTTTCGTAGCGAGAGCTACCCGTCTAGCATTTCGCGGTACATGAAAGAGGAAAGTTGTGCGCATGCGCCGTTGCCATGGCAACCGAAGAAGAGCAAAGTGAATGTGAGCGAAGCTGCACTGCATACTTAATTTGTATCTGACTATGGTTGCGGGAAGACGGCAGCGACACGCGCGCCGAGAGCAGACACGGATGGTACTCGCGGACGCCAGCAGCATTTCAAGATGAAGTGCGCGTTCACGCACGTGGTATGTGTACGCAGAGTACGAAGTCAGTGGCCGTTTCTTACCTCATTTCAGCACGTACACCATCGCGTCTGGCTGCCTTGACAAAAAAAAAAAAGTCTGAAGCGCGCATTTCAGGCCCTCTTTCTGTCGGAGCACCACAGTCGGACAATTTTTGCGGAAAGTTTTCTTCTCTACAATTATGCGGAAGACACTAATGCATCAATGACCACGCGGTGTTCGACTACGACAGCTAAATAATTGTAATATTTTTCTGTTTCGGTTTCAACAGCCGAACTATGACTGTGACGTCAGTGCGTGCTTACAGGTCACGTGAGGCAAAAAGAAACTGCAGATGACCCAGCTCTTCAGACAGGCTGCCTTTAGCGTTGTAGTTAATTAAAACGACGAAGCAGAGACCTAAAAGTTCGCAGTCTTTTTTTTACTTACCTTACTTACCTTTTACTTACCGCAGCGGGGGCCTAGTCGTGTGAGCATCCGCCTCGCATCCAGGAGGTACGGGGTTCGATCTCCTGTGCCGCCGGGTACCCACAGACGATACAATGGGTACAATCTTTCTCCTTTTCTGGTGCTTGGGTTCTTTAGGGTGGAATGCCTGGGAAACGGGTCTTTGACCCCACCTTGTGCAATGGCACCCTTTGGCCGCAGATGCCCTTGCGCCATAGAAATTCACAATCGTCATCCTTACATATTTTTCTTTTACCCCTTTGCTTCCCCGGTGCCACAGATGCTATTATCGGCTGCGGAGGTATCTCCACATAGCCGTAAACCTCAGTAGACTCCGAATTTAGTGTGCATCCGACGGCTACTGCTGCAAGCACTGCACATGATGAACCGGGCTGGAAACTTTTTCTTACACCGTACCTGTACGGTCAAGTGGCTGCTGAAAAATGTTGCCCTCTGGGAATGTCCAAACTCCCCAGGGAGGGCACTAAATATAATTTATAAAGAACCGTGGGCGACCCTGAGCTCCAGCTCCGCCTCGTCCGACTGGCTGAAGAGGCCACTAAAACACAACCCCAGCCAGCATCTAATGCGGTGCCTCCTGCCTCCTCGGCCTAGTGACGAGGGGGTGGGGAAATGCCATTTCTGTTGGATAATAAAGTTCTTTCCTCCTGTGCTCAGGGGAAGTTCACAATTCATGCCAGACAAGACCACTGCTCACCAATAGTGTTTAGAAGAAATCATTGGGGTCTCAGGTTTTCAATGCAAATCTGATTATGCTGCTGCTGAAGAAACACAAAAGCAAAAGGTCAGCCACAGTGCTACTGCAGTCGTTTTGTGTTCCTTGTTGCCCGTTTTATCTGGCCGCCTCAAATTTTCATCCTTTTTGAGCACCAAATCTAGAGGGAACGTATTCATTTTTATCTCGTCTTTGACTGCACAAACCCACTCTATACACAACAATATGCTAAAGGCGCTGGGCCACACAACTAAGAGCACAGATTTCGGCTGGAGACATCTGACGAAGATGTACGCCTTCCACCGATCCCTCTCTCCGGCAGTAGCACCGTACGTGCAACTTGTGAATAACAAATCAGCTTCTCCGCTAAGCAGTACTCCCGCAAGATGGCAGTCAAGCTGACCCCTATCACACCGAGTAATTTTCCGCCTTTTTAAAACGGACAAAACATTGCCTTCGTGACGTTAATTATATTGAGTTTAATAGCGGAAAAGCAACTAAGGCTATATATATATATATATATATATATATATATATATATATATATATATATATATATATATATATACCTTCATGATGGAAACAAGACGCGAGTGTACAGTCTGTGTCACCCTTGTGTAGAGCGCTCGATCAGTCTGCACGAAACCATAGAAAGTAAAATTAAGCAGCAGCCGATGGCTTTCGGGTAAAGTGCTGGCGCTAACATGGTTTGTAGCTTTATGCGGCTGCATTTGCTATCAAGTGTTGCCGGCGGAACCTAGTAGCTATGACGAGGTGTCCTCCTGTTTGTAGGGCAGTGCGCTGCTCGAGCGCTCTACACAAGGGTGATGCAGACTGTACATACGCACTATGTACTGAGACCTCATTTGGGTGACGAGTTATGCTATTAATGCCTGGACAGAAATGCGATGTGGCTCATGTTCTCTGTCTGAGAAAGGCCGCATGAAATCAGAGGCAGAGTATGAATGTTGCGTAAACGGTGGCTGTCACAAGCTTCCATGTGCATCCCAAGTTTCCCTATTTTCTTCCCGCTAGACTACTGCCCATTTTAGTTTGTAATCAAGAGAAGCTGACATAGTTATCGAACGTGCAATTCAATCACACCAGTATGCACAAAGCCACTCAAAAGAGTAATGGAATGGTGCAAGTAACTTCTGGCGTGCATATTCCTTATTCGTCACAGCTAAGCTTTACTCTGCCAGATGAGAACAAATTGGCAAACAAAGGAGCCAGTATGGTGCGAGAGTTCAAAAGTAAGGCCAGAGCAGGCGGAGCTTGTAATAGAAATTGTCAAACTTTAATGACCATCACATACGACCTGAATGTATTTGGATTTCATTGCTGGCAGGACCCACACACACATACACAGAGAAGAAATGGCAGCTTTGACATGTACACCAGGAAAAAACAGACTTAATTGGTATGGAGTAAAACTGGCAGGCAGCAGAAGAAAAGTAGGACATAGTATAACAGTTAAAAAACAAACACACCTTGTACTCTTCAGTGAACATGACAAATAACATCCAAAGCTAGCAGTACGACAAAAAGATACTTCAGAAGAAACCACGGCCGAATAAAACTGCCCACAATCTAGTTGTCCATAGTCACAAAGACTGCAGTAGTTGTATTGCAATGAGAAACTCCGACCATTTCTGCAGCAAGTGCAGTGCATGTTCACAGCAGCAAAGCTCAAAGGCAACTGTTAAGAATAATGCTTGCCTTGTTTTCAAGCAGTTCTCGCATGAAAACAATGTGTGAAAAAACTCCCCCTGAAAAAAATGCCTCAAAATTTAGAGCTCATAACAATGTTTCCTGGTATCACATTACCCTGACAAACATATCAGACCCTTTTATGGGTTTTTTTTAAACCAACAAAAGTGTCCATCAAAACTTGCCACATTTCCCTGGCAACATTTTGCAGTGAGAAGTTTTACGTGGCCTGAAAATCACTTCTAAGAGACAGTGAAGTATTACTGCATGTTTTTCCCCTTATTGTGGGCCACAGAAAAACGCAAGGTGCTAGTTTTTGCCCTTATTGCAAGGTGGTGTTGCATTAAATGAGTATAAAGTGCTCTGCACAACGATTTCGCTAAATCTCATGCCGACAGCTACCGGCAGGCTTTGCTTTTCTTACTGCGACATGGTAAAGGCAGTTGGTTGCAGCACCGCTCAAAATGCCAAAGTGAGGACAGTAAAACATAGAATTTTTATACAGGGAACACTTAACTAATAGCTCCAAGTTGTACATGCAGTATCTACTTGCACATCATCAGCAGCGACAAAAACAAACCGCATTTTCATCAATGCTTTTGCGCCACGTACTGCAATTGTTTTACCATCCTTGACGTGAGTATCGAAGGTAGAGGTCCCGTACAATGCTTGTCATTGAAAGACAGAAAAAGATAAAACAGCTCTGGGAAAAGTACAAGCAAACCATGACTGAAAGCGAACAGTGCAAAAGTTATGTCATGCAGAAAATATCCGAGATAGCCACTACAAGTATTACAACTTACCAGCAGTCAACATTTCATAACCAAAAAGTGGATGTGGATAAAAATACTGGGAAGTTCACAAAAAATGGTTCACGTTACTTCTTCCCAGCAATACTCAGTTGCGTCGTCAAAACTATGGCCTTAACCAGAAAGATAAATCCACTACCACCCAGAGCTCACTGTATTTAATAATAAAGAGGCACCCGACATTCAAAAACAGAAAATGATGCAAGTGGTGTAGTTATCGCAACCACCAAAGCCCGCTTTGATATTAATACTAATGTGGAAACCTGACGGCTACAATACCTGAAAAACAAAATTGCAAAATTCAAGCAGCCATGTGTGGCATGAAATCGTGGTGGTGTGCTACAGCTATGTTTACAACATGCTGATAACACAAGTGTGGATGAAATGACAAAACACAGGTCATAGCAGGTTTTGAGAGAGAAAGATGAGAGTAGTGCAAAACTGAGCTTTAAATATATTATGTGAAAGCAAAGAATGCCACATAGCCATTAGAAAAGAATACAAGCCAGTGGGTGCCCATCTTCAAAAGGAAAGAGAAAAGACAACAGTAATCGGAACTAGAGGCAGCAAAGGACAACAAGATTGAAGCACAAACAAAATCAGGTTTCCTGAACAGTGCATTATGAACATGACTTGTATCACAACCTCAATATGACTGCACAACAAAAAAATGCAACCATTCAAATCAAAACTGACAATATGGCACCATGGGGCACGAAACAATGAAGCATGTACACATGGGAATCTGTGTGCTGTGAAATCTTCAAAGATACACCTTTTCTTATCCCACTTTGAATGCATGCGTGAATCAACACTGACACACACATACACACCACTAATGCCTGCCAAATGAACGAGTGCTATGGCTAAGAACATTTTGCTTTATTTCACATGACAGCAGGAACCATAGAATCACAGGGCCAATACATTAAAAAATTCGAAGGCTTTCTTACATTGACAACACCAAATTCGCTGCATTAAAAGTCACTGAAAACAAATTTACTGAAACACAAATTGGACAGCTGAATAAGGAGCAGTTAGCCAGCCATCAAAGGCAGAAAGCCAAACGATGCATCTATGGCTAAGTTGCATTACTTTCCGATATGCTACAACTTTGCTGTCACAGGCAAACATGTTGCACTGTGTGCATATCCTAGTGCGAGTGTAAATGTGGTTCTGCGCAAGAAGAATTGTGAACTTCGTAGTGAACAGAGAGAAAGAGAGAGGCAAAACAGTGCGCCTTCATTCAGCGAAGCACTTTTGCCCCAAAGTGAACTGCTTTGACAATCTACTGCTCTTCGATGTTATTACCATGCCTTATTTCCCGTCACAAACCATTCTCTCATCATGTTCGAGAAAAAGGACAGCAAAAACATACTCAAGCATGCTCCACTCGCTGCACAACAAACCCAGATCTTCTTACAGCTCACCAGTGGCAAAAATAGAGCTCAATCTAGAGGCATCCTCATTTATAGCTTTTCCACATAAACATCATGTCTTGCGTATACTCCATGTGCAATGATTGTGCTGCTCCAGCAACAGGTCTCTTGCCAGACGCTTGCACCGGAGAAAAAGAAGAAACTTCAAGCACTAGTCACATACCATTCACCTTATCGCATTTGCCACAACAAGACACAGCCATGAGAGTGAGGTGAACTTACAATATCCATCCTCCCTGTACTTTAGCACCAGACAAGCTGCTTCTCAAAAGAGCTTGAAAAAAAAAAAGAAATGAACACGACTGTTTTCCCTCAAGTTTTTTATTCACGAGTAAAAAAAAAAAGAAGCTGCCAGCAGGGTTGGCTTTCGTTCCAGGTCCACAGTAGAGGAAAACAAAAATATGATGAAACTGAGGAAAGAGACAGAAAAAAAGAGAAGGAAATGAATCTGTGATGCTGCTTTTCTGCAGCCAGCAGAGGCATGTGCATGCCGTTGTTTGTGCTTCATGGAACACCTCAACCCTCCCCAATTCACTGGGCTAGTAGCGCACCCCCTTCCTGCTGAAGGGCATGGCCATTGCTGCTTCTTGTTCTCTTTTCACGACACCCCAGCAAAAGCAAAAGCAGTGCTCCCCCCTTCAGAAGTGTGGTGGTGGTGGTGTGGTTTGGGGTTTCATTAACCAGCCTGAGGCATGTGCTAGCATGGCTGTGGGGGAGGGGGGGGGGGGGGGGTGCACCTGCCACTAGGTGTCTGCAAAAACAGCCCTTATCCAGGGCAAAGGAGATCGTTTTGTACAGCTGCTGCTACAGCTGGAACAGTTTCTGTTCTCGCCTCAGTACTTTGCACTCGCACGCGAAGAAGCTTCTGACCGTGGTGCTCATGAGATGTTGGCCCAACGAAGAAAGGCTGGCAGGTCCCGCACAGGGACATTGTGTGTGAGGGCCTTTACGCACAGGTTCCGGTCCTCTGTTATGAGAACTGCCTCACGATACAGCTTCACTGGTGCATCTGTCAAAAACAAAGGGGGTAGAATGTCTTGGTAAGTACACAGGCAGCTTGCTAATTTAAGCAGGAAGCTTGAACTTTGGCTCTACTGAATGCATGCTGTCTTATTCGTGGTGACAAACTAAATTGAGCAGACCGTAGAGCTACATCTTACACCAGTTTACTTATTTTTTATTTTTCAGAGATGATAGGAGTTTGAGATCGAAATGAACAAAACATAGACAGACAGTTCTAGCACTTTCAGATTCTTAAATTTTCAGCAATTTTTTTCACAATGAAATAAGGGCCTCCGCCAGAAAGTTTAATTTTTCCTTCTGTGTACAACAAATTCCTTCCAAATGTCAATGTTTGTGCATTCCCACCAGGTTGAGAAACCATTGTTTGAATATGAGTTAAAGTTATACTGAAAGAAACCGGACAGAATGACCAGGGCAGCTTTCGTAATAGGCACCAATAAATTATGAGACGTATAACCATTCAGTGCTTCACCTCCTTGACAATAGCCAATTGTTCGTTCTGTACTCATCAAATCCTTTTAACTGATGTGAGAACCGAATCCGACTTCCCAAAATTGCTGCAACTGCTTACTGAAAAACAGCTAAATGAAAGTGCCAAAACATTCCTTTTGTGTGCGACCCTCTTCTATTGCTATGGCTCCCCACTGGAACTAAGCAATTAAATATACCCCTAAGAATCCGAGATAATTTACCAGACTCCGATAGCCCTCAGACAAACAAAGATGGTTAATTGAGTGCAAAGACAGAAGAACGTAACAATAAGCGCATATATCATTACAATATCTGCTCTACTGGCACAGAGTGCCCCCCATCACATGAAAAACTGCCGGAAGCTCACCAGGTTCCCTGGGCAAGGCATGTTCGGCCCGGTCTCTGCATAGCAGCAGGCAGCAAGTCAAAATTTGGTCGTCATTGGTCCCCTAGAAGCAAAAAGTCAGTTACGACTACAAGGTAAGCATCTAGCAAATTAAAGTAAGAACTGACGCAGAGAAAAAAAAAGTCAAGATGAGAATTTATACCACCTAGACAAAACAGAAAGTCTGCTCTGGCTGGTAATGATAACAGGCTCACTTCAGCCATGTGCTAATCAATGCAGAACAATCTATGGGTATGCTGCCATACCATAAACCATAGCTTGCTTATTAGCGCTAAAATTCCCTTGTCACTGGACTCAACTGTAGTAAAATAAAGTGACTGCGTACACCCTTTATGAGCCTGCAAGGGATTTCTGGTACTTCCAAACAGATGCCAATGGGGTGCATTGGGCAACAAGGCGGGAAAATGCTCAATGACGAAAGATGGCTCCATCTATTACTAACACTAAAGTATTCAATAGACACTAGCACAGAAAACGATTTTTTTACGTGGATCTTGATCTTGCCTCTTATCAGGCATTTCACCACATGCTAGATTTACTGGATGAAAGATCCCAAATTTTGTCCTCAGCCCACTTTCAGCTTGCTGAACACAAGTGTAATGGAAAACATGGAAAACAAGTGTAATATAGCACGCTTGTTAGATGCTATTTATTAATGAAGCTATTAATATTTTTATAATTAAACAATATCATTAACTATTATTATTAAACACTATTAAGTCTTTTGCAGCACCTGTAGCAAACTTCACAACAACAGTGAAAGTTTATCTAAAGTATACCAACTGGAGTTACGGTTGCCAATGCAAATGACTGTGCACACAGGTGCACTTTACAATTTTAAAAAGCAAGAAGCCCAGGTCCAGGCAGATACTATAGTAGCAGCGTTGTGCTGAGAGTCACTGACAGAGATTTTAAACTTTCAGGTATGTTGTAAGCTTCTCACTACACAGTTTAAATGAGAAGCAAACCGTGAGGTTTGAAGACTTTTGACCAAGGGTATACATCTGCACTTGGGTATAGCTGCTCTCTGCAAGGAATCTGGGAAAAGGCTTTCCTGCTGGCAATACCAAGTGAAGGCACCATTTCAACCAGGAAATACTCTGATAAACACAACAGCTCCAGCAGAGTGCAGATGGATTTAGACGCTGTGTTACAGCAGACAAAGTGGGCTCACTTAGAAAACTGGCTGCAGAAGTTATTGTCACTTCACTAATAGAGACATGCAAAAAATGCTGCATCTTAAACCACACATTCATTTGCACTCAAGCTGCCATAAAAGGTGGCACCTGGAGCGAGGATTTGTATAACACCTTACTTTTTCCCGCATATGACATTGCTAGCCTCTTTCTTGAAGTGACATTATTGGCTGTTGGCAGTGCTGACAGCTCAACACTTGGTCTTTATAAAATCCCACCAATAAGTACAGCCTGCAATTATTCTCTCCCCCTTCTGAATTAAAAGTGAATGCATATAAGTAAGTATAATTTAAACAAAATAAGCTTTCGCAGGTGTCCCGACCGGCACTGCACCAACGGCAGCATGCGATGTAGCCAATGTGAGTACCTTGTAGTCGCCGAGGTCCTCACTGCGGAAGTTGATGGTGTCCAGGACAGATCCTCGGATGGTGATGGTCCTTAGCTTTGGCTCACGCTGTCCGAACCGCTCCTCCAGATAGGCGAGGGCAGCCCTGGCGTTCGAGCCCACCTTCTCGTAGTGGTCTGCGCATCCTGTGCCCGGGCGAGAGCCACCTCGTGCCAGGCCGTGCAACTCATTTAAAACTGCGTGGGGAAGTTTAGAGAGGGAACACAACTTTTTTAATAATCTGTGAAGTGTGCCAAAAGGCATAAAAGAGAGAAGCGGAAAAAATTGTAAAGGAACAGAACACCTGTGGCACGCAATGCCACATGCCTTCACAGATATTTAGAGTGAAAGCTCTACTTCAAGACCACAGCTGAAAAAGCCGGGTCATCACTGATGCCTTGACCTTGAGTAACTAAACAAACAAATAAAATTATTGTCGCAACTAGGATTCGAACCCGCGACGGCGAGAACAGATCAGCTTCATTGGCCAGAGCAGGAGAGCACTATGCTATCGCTGTAGCTGATCACACCTTGCGTTAAACTGCAAGACTTCTCGCGCTGTGCATTGCACATCGTCATACTCATCAACTATCATCAGATGCACGAACAGATCAAATCAGCTTAACGTTAAGTCTAATATCGTCGTCAGAAGTGTTGACAACACAGCAAAGCAAAACCACGAGCCAATCAGGCTAAACACATGCTTTCGCACGTTTACCCAGTTTAACTACGTTAACCCCCCCCCTTTTTTCTCACGAGTGAGGGATTACTCCAACCACTTAATCCTCCTGGACTACCTATGCGTGGGAGAATATCACTGATGTCAGCAGAGATGACAAGATTTGACCCCTCGTGAGGCCTCAGGATAGCCTGATCTTAACAAGCTAAGCTCATTCTTCCTCAGGGGGGATGTCAATGCCACCAAAGTATATAAGCAGGAACAATATTGTAGGCCCTCAATATGTTTGCCTAGCAGCAGGGAAGTAGTCTCTGCCCAAAGTGAATACCTCTTTAACGAAATATTAAACACCATGCAGGGCGATCACTACAACTGGTGCATGCACTCTACGACTGTTCAGCAATTAAATGTGGGCCACAGAATGCTCCTTTCGGCTAAACTGGTTAATTGCTCAAGCCCAAATTCTGCACACAAACGGCCTTTGGTTGGCAAAATTGTTCGTTAGATTTGTTGGGTACTTGGCTGAACCGATCAAAAAAAGTTGGATATTCAAATTGTCTGTGGCAGCAACGAAACGAAACAATCAGTTACCTCAGCGATTGCACCGGTGGCGCCATCTCGTTTGTTGGTCGTGGGGATTCAGCAAAGGAGGGGTGGGGGCTGTCTTGCGGGAGGTTTGAAGACTTTTCCAACTGCTTTATCAATGATCACAAAAACTTAGTTTGGCCAAAACTCCACCAAATTTCAAGTTCTTCCGGAACAAGTGTCTTCAAACTTCCAGTAAAACACCCCCCACCTTTGCCAACTCTTCATGGCTGACAAACGAGATGGCACCACTGGTGCAATCGCTGAGGTAAATGCTTGTTTTGTCTCGTCATCGCCACAGATGATGCAAATATCGTTTTTTTTTATAGATTAAGGCAAATACTGAAAAGAAATGTAGCATAAAACAATTCTGCAAACCAAATGCCATTTCTGTGCAAAATTTGAGCTGGAACAATTCGCCAGTGTAGCTGAGAAAAGCATTCCACGGCACGCGGGAGCCTCCAACCAACCACACTGCTTGACTTGGTGATCACCCACAATGCATGCCACTGTTGTTTTGAAGTAGATATACTTAATAAAATGCAGCCCACACTCCACAAAGACCTACACAGGAAAACTGTTCTAAATATTGCACTTATGCCGCATACAGATGCAAGTAATAATTAGAGTTAAAGAATTAGTACCAAAAGATGTGACACATGGTCATTAGTAGAAAAGTGGTTAAAAAACTACCGACAAAAAAGAAAGAAACTAAGCTCCAGCACACTTTGCACACGTATAAACACATCCCTGGCAGTGCAGTAATAAAATGAATTAAGAACAGATAATGTTAACAGTAGATTGTTGAATGGTACAGTTACATATTTAGCAAAAAACCATTCAATAAGTGAAAAACGCCGCTAGATACTTAACATATACGAATAAATGACAAGCTGTGTTCAAAATTATACAAGAGTGATGCAAAGAAATAAGTTGGGCCAGCAGTGCATTAGGACTGCATCTACTTTTCCACATGACAGGTGAGAGATGAACTAAGCCCTTACATGTGGAAAAAAAAAAAAAAAAATGTGCTGCCTCTGTGAAGTTAAGAACATTTATGCTAACATGATCTCCTTACGAGCATTCGACTAAATGAGGCCTAATCTAAAATGCTGCAGGAAATTAGAGATGAAAACAGCACTGAACTTCTAGAGGAAAATGCAACTGCCGGGCGGCACAGCTTTGTTCAGCTGCTATGGTTGAGGCTGGCATAGAATAAGGATAACAGGAGACGGTTATAAGGAGTATCTATGCTGCATTGACCAAAGTAGGGCTGATTATGGCAAGAGAACTGATAAGGTGTAATCGAAGAGTTGTCACCGCTGCTGCTTAAGTGTTTCACTATCCATGCATCCATAACTGACAAATCTACATATGATATGAAGCACAGTTCAGCTCCAACACCCCTGTTGTGTATTCTGAACCGGCACACAGACGCTGTCAAAGTAATACAGAGTACGCTTCGGCATTTTGAGCTTTCCTCATGCATTCTGTAGAGAAGATATAAAAGCTTTTGCCTTTATATGTGATCGCAATGGAGTCATTAGCTAGTATATCTATAATCTATCACCTAAATTTTACTAGGTAAGAGATAAGAGCAGTTTGGTCGTCAAAATGTGCTTCATACTATTATTACCATGATTGTATATGCAATAACCAACATGATCTTCTGTGCTTTTAGTGTGAAAGCATTATTTCGATGCGTATACTCTGAGCAAGATCTTGTGATGTTTGTGGGCTGGTGCCAAGTGAAATAGATAAAATAAATAAATATATATCCCCAACTGGGTTTCGAAACCGCAGCAACGTGAATATATCTGCTTTGCTGGCCACTGCGCGAGAACACTGGCTATCGCTGCAGCCGAACACGCCTCGTGTTAAACTGCAACACACTCGCGTGCTGTGCACTTAACATAGTCTTCTTCATCAACTAATACTATTATCAAACTAATACTCGCGCTTTGAGTTATGTGGCAGCAGTGACGGAGAGATGTGAACTGCGCGCTTTGGCGTAGACAACGTTGTCGCAGAAGCATGGCACTGGATCACAGGCCGCCGGCGTACATCAGGTGAATTGGCATTGACGATGAAAAAGTTGAAGACTTGCATAACTGGCTCCCTAAGTCAGCTAGTGGACACCTCAATCGCGCTTTCTGGTACGTGGCGGTGGTGTCCACCTGCAAAAAACTGTGCTTACGCACAATATTCTGTGCTTAGCCATGCTAAACCACATTTTTTAAAAAAATTTGTTACTCTCCTTCACCGCAAAGCGGGGCGCGGCCTCGCCTGACCAAATCGCCCGCCACGTGGGCTGACCCGCAATACTCGAGTGCCAGCGGTCAAGCCCACCTCCCGCTGGCACCGACAGGAGAGAACTCTGCGGGTCGGCCTGCACTTTCCCAAAGGCGTCACACCAGGACCAGAAACCGGCAGTACGCAAGGAGCGTTGTGAAAGAAACTGAACGGGGAGGAAGAGGGGGGGGGTAGCACGAGGAGGGGCAGCACAAGCAATGCCGGCGCGCTCAGCAAGCAAGCAAGCAAGTCAGCTCGACTGCAAAGGGGGGCCTCTATATATTCCTCCTCTTCCCATTACCACGAGGGTCATCATGAGCGGGCAAACAAGACGAGCCGCGTTCCGTGAACCCGTGCACACGCACCCTCCCTCTCTCACCTCCGCCCCCTTTCTCTCCTTGCGGCCCTTGTTCCTTTTGCCGACACCCTGTGGCGAATAACAAGCGCGCGCTCACCGCGGCGGCTTCATTTAATTTGCGCCAGCACTGGGCAACGAAGAGAGACAAGCCACCACAGGCCGCCGCCTTAAGAGGGACCAACAAACGGTGCGCGCCACAGAAAAAAAAAAAAAAAACGGGAGAGAGGGAGAGCGTGAAGAGGAGGAGGAGGGCCCGGGCTTCGTTAGCCGCTTGCAGAGGCAGCCGTAGTCGTAAAAGAGCGCTCGCACCGTACGCTCGGGGCACGCGCACGAACACACACGGACACCGGCCCCCAATGAATAAAACCGCCTCGCTCCAACGGCACCGGGCAGGAGCGGATCGCAACAGATGCCATTGCCCCTGGGCTCCGGTTAATGCGGACAGCCGGCCGCGACGCAATAGGCGGCGGCGCGAACCGTGCGAATTTCGGTGCGGACGTCGACGCGATGCGATGCAAAGTCCGACTTCGTCTCGCTCACGCGTGAGAACAAACGAACGCGTTTCTAACGGCCTGATACAGGGGAGGGGGGGGGGGGGGGGGGCAATTGATGAAGCGGCCGTGACAATGCAGCATTTCGCCTTCGTTCAAAGGCGGCGTTAGGAAAGCTAAAGAAGAAACAGCAGCCAGTCTCGCGACAATCAGATACGATCTCCCTTCGCGCGTAGCAGTGCAGGAGAGCGGAGAAAGCTCGCGCCGGCGACTTTCGGTCTCACGGCGACCGTATATACAGGTACACCGTATATTCACGAAGCGGCCTCGGCGCCACATGGGTCAGACGCCCGAAAACAGGTTCATGGCCGGTGGAGAGAATAACAGAAAAAGAATTATGAGATCATTGCGGCACCCGCACTGGAGGAATGCGTAAGCATTGACGCCTCCTCGCCCATCTTTGTCCAAATTCACCAAGTTCCATCACTGCCCATTTTGAGTTTCCAAACTTGGCGCTACGCTTCGTTTTCAAATTTGGCGCCACGCTTTAGCTCCTTCCACTTCCGGTGTGTTCAAATTTGGCGCCACTTTTGCTCCGGCCCCGCTCACTTTTTGGACATTTTTGGCTACAATTAATTAACTAATTACCCCACATGCACCTCATGATTTCCCCTGCGAGATTTTTTGATGCTCTACCTAATGCAACCATTCCTGTTCTTATAACTCAATTCGTTCGAACGTTATCGTGATAAGCTCGTGATGACACGGAACCGCAAACATAGCCACACAATGCTTACGCGGTAATACGCAGCTCCGTAACACAACGACAAAGCGTGTTGGTAAACACTACACACTAAGGCTGCGCGCCGATCAAAGCGACGTGCGAGAACAGTACGAAGTGCGAGCCACACGGAAAAGAAATGAAAGACTGAGTTCGCGTTCAGTATACAAGGGAGCATTTCGCACGGGGTTACGCGGGGCTTAACGTCCCAAATCAACACATGGGCTTTGAAGGACACCACAGCGGTGGACTTCGTTTCATTCATTTAGACCACCTGGGAGGGTTCTTTAACGTTCGCTGACGTCGAACTGCACACGGCAGTTTTTGCACTCCGCCTCCAACGAAACGCTGCCACCGCAGCTGGGATTCCATCCCGCGACCTTGACGCATTACGCGGCCGCAAACGGCTGTATGAACGACGAGAAGTCGCAAGTAAGACCGCTACTCGCATTAAAATTCTCCTCACAATTCGGCCCCCGAAAACAGCACGATTAACACGCGTAGCTCAAAACACGACACGCCATGCTGCCGTAGGTATATAAGACAAGGATAGACGACGACGACTTCGGACTTACAAAATTTTTTTAGACAGTCTATAGGCGGTCTATAGACTTCTGTCTATTAAGTCCACAGACTCGCTGTAGACAAACCCTAGAAAACAGTCCACAGGCAATACAAATCCTATAGACAGTCCACAGACAATGTAGATTTATGGCCGTACACTTTTAGTGGACTTTTGTCCACAGACACTACAGGAAGGCAATAGAGACTAAAAAAGTCTATAGACTCTCTGTAGACCATTTTTTATAAAGGGTGACGTCCAACTCGTGCTCCGTTCTCGTCTTTCGGTGGTGGCTCATCGCGATCCAAAGCAAGCAACTGCACAGCGCCCCAGCACTGCACGGTGCTGCGCCGGCGACCCGAACGACGGGCCGAGACAATAGCGGGAGATTCGAAAAAGAAAACAAACCAACGAGTCTTTGGTCGTCCGCCGGGCGAAAAAAAAAATGATACCGACAGACTCCACCACATCAGCTAACCTAAGCTAACCTGAGTCGCAAACCACGGATGGAATATCACTGCGACCGCCCACTGCGCAGAGGCAGGTCGCAAGGGCGAGCGCGGGAGTCTTCGGACGGCTGTAACACACGACGGTGAACTACACAGATAGAGCTATAAATAAATAAAAAAGAACGGCAAATTGACGGCCAAAGCTCAGCCTTATCGTCTGAAGCTGGGCTAGTTGGTGCAACGTTCGACAACACACCTTGCCGGCTGAGTTGGTAACTGTATTCCATAACTACAGTTAACTACAGCGCAATTGACGAGACAGAGTAGGGAGGGCACGGCAGAATACTACACAGCCTCCCTACTGTGTCCTCGTCAGTCGCGCTGTAGTTACGGAAAGGGTGCAACGTTGGCGATTTCGATAACGGCGCGAATTGCATGGACGAAGAGGAGCTATATCAACACAAGCGTTGTTTTTGTGGCTTCTCTTTTTTTTCGTCCCCGCAGCCGCGCTGTTTTGCCGGCGACAAAAAAAAAATGACAGAAAACTTCGCCTCCACGATGCCCGACGACACTTCGTCCTCGTTGATCCGGGCGACGAGGTTCGGGGAGCACCTTTGCCACCCCACTCCTGGGTCCTCGGCGCGATAAAAAAAAAAGAAAGAGAAGAGGAGGAGACGACTTCCTCAAAACGAGCACGCACATCTCTTGCGGCCGGCCGGATATCAAGCAGGCAGGCGAGGCGATGCTCCGAAGGAGAGTTTCGCGGGCCACTTAATTCGACCGCGTACGCGGGGCGAGGTAGTAAGGGGGAGGCTAAGGTCGCTTTAATTCGGACCGCGCACCTTCGCTCGCGTAGTAGCCAGGCGCCAGGAGCACGCACGAACAAAGCCCCTCAGTCACACAGCGGCCTCTCTGGTCCGACAAAAGGAGAGATGGCAGATACGCTCGCATAACGAAGGCACGCGGAAGTCGGCCGCTCGGACAACGTAGTCGTCCAAGGTGAGGGGGGTCTGATCTCTCCCCTCATTACGCGAGCGAGAGCGGCAGCTAGCACACCGCGAGCCTGCCCCCCCTCCCCCTCGTTTTCACCGACGTGTGCGTGAGCCTGGCTGCCTAGCCCTTCAACAGCAGCCAGCGAGAAGGGAGACGCGGAGCGCATCTTCAGTGGTTCTGCGCACGGTCGCCGCGACATCGCCCAGCGCACCCCACAACCGTTGGACGGCGTCGCGTGCGGGCTCACCCCGGGAGAGAGAGAGAGAGAGACGGATGGAAGAGCGAGATAGAGAGAGATCCAGCAGCACAAGCTGCTCCGGACACGTGTGCTGCACGGTAAAAGGGTTTATTAGTACGCACTACACTGCGGCATCGATCAGCAGCTCATTTCAAGCTGCACGCGCGGACACGGTATCGACACACCTTGCGACCACTGCCGCCACCGGAAGCTGGGGGAGAGTTCGCCTCCGACACCCATAACTCGGGGCCCGGCGGAAAGCAGTGCACGGGGCGAGAGATGCTCCACGGGTTCGGCGAGGAGAAAGGGAGCGGGCGAGGAAGCGGAGGCGACGCGCCGTGTGCGTAATAACCGGAGGGAAGAGAGGGGAGAGGGAGGAGGGGGAGAAAATTTCAATCGGTCCCAATCCCGAAACGGAGCCCCAGCAAGCAGCACAGTAGAGAGATCGCGTGTGCGCCTGCATGCGGTCTCTCTCCCCTCATCCATCACCATCACATACACACACAGAGACGCTGCCGCTGCACGGCCGTCCGGATGGTGCGAAAGCTCTTCGCACTTCTCGCTGCTGTGGGACTCCCGCTTGTTTCGGCCGTTTATTTACCTATTTATTTATTATCATTACCCCCTGCCTTTACAGGCCAAACAGTGAAAAAAAAAAAAGGAAAATGAGACTGGAAGCGACCGTGCGGCGTTTAGGGGCGGGGCGGTTCGTTTCGGTGGTGCCCGGGGGTGGGGGGGAGGGGATGCACCAAGGTTGTTGCCTCGGTGCACCTCCTGGTATAGCGGCACTGGCGGAGGCCGCATGCGCGACGCCTTGCTCGGAAAAGAGGAAGTACCCTGGACAGCGGCGCACTAGGAAAGAGATGATGAGAGAAAAAACAAAACCAAAAAAGGAAAAGAAGCACAGTGACACCTGCAAACACACACGCACACGAGGGTCCAGACAAAGCGAGAATGGATGCCACCGAAAGCGGGAAGGCGCTAAAGACAGACGGCGGCATCGCGTGATCCAGCACGCGCCGAGCACACAGGAAGAAGAAAGACCACCACCACCAGCAAGCCGGCCGGGAGGGCGTCTCCCTCCTTCCCAGTGGCCTCTCCTTCGTCACAGCTGTCTTTAAGCGCGCGGACCGACCGCAGCGTTTGGCCTTACAAAGAGAAGGGCGAAGCCCAGCGCGGTGGGAGGTATTTATATAAGGAGGCGGCCGAGCATTTAAAAATAAATAAACGTATAAGCGCGCCCTCTTGCGGACAGCGGCGGAGACACGTCATCGGGTCCACTCCGCGAGTCAAGGTCGCCGTCCCCTTCCTTTGTGTACGGGGCCCGGGCCGGAGAGCTCGGCGCTGGTGTGCGTTGAGCCCGCGATGAGTGGTGACAAATTGCACCCCGCACACGGCCTCTCCGAGTTCGCCTATCCGGGGAGAGATGATGGCAAAGTGGCTGATGAAGCCAGGCGGCGCTCGCTGCTAAAAAAAAGCCAAGTAGCCGAGAACGGAGGCTCCGTTTCAGGCGCGCTATGTGGAACGATGTCACGCCTAGCTGGCCAGGCAGCTCGAGCTTTCTCTGCACCCATGGACATCAGCTACACTTCCGCGCGGGACATCGCATCTCCGACCGTAACAAAGGCAACGAGAAACAGTGACGAAATGCTAGGGCTCCGAAACATGCGCTCGCGTCGCTTTCTGGAAGCAGGAAGAAGTCTTCGTGCTTATGTAAAAAAAAGGCCTACTTTGGTCTACGACTCGTATCTGTAGGCACTGAACCCTGGCTGGCCCTGTCCCGGCCTCACCGACAAAACCAGCTTCCCTTTTCTTGTCGGCCAGAAAAGAAAACCTTCTCTACTTTCGTCAAGCCCAGCCTGCTCTATTGGCGCGTAAAGCCACAGCGCTACAGCACGGAGGTAGAACTACAGAAGGGAGAAACTTGAAGGCTGCTCTGCTCAATTGCTCAACGCGGAATGGCCGAATGGTCCAAGCAGGAACAAGAAAAGGTAAAAAAAAAAAGCACTGGCTTTCTTTCATACCATTTGAAGTGAGAAATCTGCGTTAACAGCCTTAGTTGTAAATTTCGCCCTCACAATGATCGACTCCCCATTTGAGTTTGATTTCGCCGTTGCTTTTTCGTTTCACTGCTGGGTACATTTCCGGTGGGTGGAGGATCGTAGGTGGGAGATGGATTTTTACCGGTGGGTGTCCGAGTTGCCCCCCCCCCCCCCCCCTTCCACACACACACACACGCGCGCGCGTCTTTTTCGCGGAGTGAGGACTATAGTGATAAAAAGCGGTAAACAAAAAGTAAAAACAAGAGCAAGCCGACAAAAGCCCACGTCGCTACGCTACTAGCCAAGCCTGCTCCACTGACCGACTCGTCCTGGCCGCAGCCGCGTTGAACGCTGCACTCTAGAACACGCGAGGAATTAAGTGAGTGAGCTGTCATCTTAGATTTGAGGTAGACATCCATCAGTGAAAATGCGGAATACTTTCGGCTGGCAACGGACACAAATTCCTTCTTCAAAACATGTTAAGTTCTAAAAGATACGAAGATTTTAATCCACGTTTCAATCTCCTTTATTCGCTAACCTCAGAACCTGCAGCGCCGCGTTTAAAATCCTTCTTCCATTGCAAAGTGCATCAAGTTGCTATGCTTTGCAGTGGGAATGCACCTCAGTTGCAAAGGGTAAAACTTAATGACCGAAATCTACTCCGGAACTTGGGCAGCATACTCACTTTTTACTCCGTATAAGATTATGCGTGTTTAGAGCGTGCGGCCGCAACTGTTACTATACTGCGCTCAGTTTGCACACCGCTAGCTTGACGTATCGGCGAAAAGACTAAGAAACGCCGGGTCTATGTACGGCACGAACTGTTTTCGCGACCTCAATCTCGGAAAGCGTGGATTATCCTTCGCGCTTCGCGGAACCGCGCGAGCATAACGTCGGAGCGTGAAAGAAAACGTTGCGCAGCTGTGCGGGAGTCAGACCCTGCAGACAAACAGCCAGAGTGACGGTGCGCCTCATCCGCAGACACGTTAGGCACGTGGAGATAACTGCGTGTCAATGCAAGCATAGTGTCCAGTTCGTTTGGACACACACCCAGTGGATGATACAGTAAGCGTTACAAAACCTACACTACATCACATAACATGGGCATGTCAAAACGTCGACGTCGTTCCCATTACACCAAACCCAAGTGCGGAACAATGGGAGGGTATGCTCTAGATTGGTCTAAATAAGGCGAGCTCAGCTGACGGCAGCAACCAGCGCAGCCTTGGAATAGGGGCAACCGACCGTTGCGGAGATGAACTCATCTGAACCACATAAAAGGACCTGCGCTAGAGCTCAATAAAGTTTATCCTATCCTATAAAGCGTCCCACAGCTTCTTCCTGTTGTAATTCAGGCAGTCTCCCGAGCGGAACCGCCACAAATGAATGAACTCCGCCCGATTTCGGTCAACTGCATGCAAGTAGTTCAAATAAAAACAACACCACCTAGGGAAAACAGGGAGGTTGCGTTCGGAGAGAGCATTGCCGTCGCACAAACTAACTTTAAAATATCCCAACGACATCGAAAGTACGGGCTAAAAACGCAATATACTGAAAATGCGCGCCCTCACCCACCTGACCTGTACTCTTAGAAGCCAGTGCACCTTTAGACACTTACTAGATACCCCCCCCCCCCCCCCCCCTCTCTCTCTCTCTCTCTCTACGGACCTCGCTTTCCCGTTTCCCGTTAAGTGCTTAAATTAACGCCAGTGCCGATAAGCACCACAACACCACGAGCAGCACTTGCAGCCACTATTTCAGGTAGCAACTGGAGGGGAGGTTGGGAGTGCGGAGGGGGGGGGGGGGGGGGGGGGGGGGGGGAGGAGGCTGTGCCGCAGCACCAACGCCGACATTCCGAACGCGTAGTATATACAGTCGCAAAATGAACATCCAGTTCATATTATCTATTCCCGAGAGCGGCTCCGGGCGAAAAGCAGTCCCCTTCCCCCCCTACCTCCACCTGTCGTGTTTTACGGTGCGACCCCGAACCGATAGCCGATAACCGCGGCACGCGAAAGTACGCGCAGCTACTACCCCACGGGTGTCCAGTCGTGAAGTTTTCGCTGCCGAGGCGCCCGTGCGGCGCACTGCACACAAAACACCTCCGCGCAAGCCGAGAGGAGGAGGAGGAGGACTTTCTTCTCGAGCGCCGCCGCGCTTTGCGGCGAACAAAAGCGGCGGCGGCAGGCAGCAAGCAACGTGGCCACCACCACATTCAAGCCCCCCACCCGCCCCCTCCCGTTTAACGCTTCCGGTGTGAATGGCCCCGCCGCCGAAGAGAGAAGAGCCGGCGGCGGCAGGAGCGGCTATTCCTCGGGCGATAATAATGGCCGATGCACGGCTGTTCACTTCGCGCGCCGCCGGGATGCGCCCACCGAGCTGAGGAGAAGAGCGTGCGTGTATCGGGTTCCGTGGGTAACGGCCTCGATTTCACTGCCAAGGTGAAAGTACCTCCATTTTCCCCTCTCTCTCTCTCTCTCCTTTCATTTCTCTTTGTATTTATACACTACGCCCTTCCTCCACGCTTCACTGCTACCGCCCCATCTCTCTCTCTCTTCTATTCAAGGTGATCCGAATCTTTGGTGGACGCTCTGCATTTGCCCCCCCCCCCCCCCCCAAAAAAAAAATTATTAAAAAAATCCACGACTTATGAACGAGAAGTAGGTATCGCGTAACAACAGCAATCTTCTGGCGTTAGCAACGCAATCTGACCGCGCGATGTCTCCCAAGTTGTGCACGTGACGGCGCATTCCCGGACCTTCCGACGCCGCGAAAGGTGCTACGAAACTGAGAGAATGTTGACACACAGCGTATTTACCGTAACGTAAAAACGACACGGAAATAACGCTGCTAACGCGTAAGATGTATGACAACAGCGACCATACACCATCGGTCACGTCACTACAGAAGAGGCACATTTTCGAGCGCGCCGGTTGCTTACCTTGACCCGATTTCGGTAACGAATCTTCACTGCCCAGCACACGTGACAGCAATGGCAAACGTCACCACGAGTCAAGGACACGTATACGAAAGCAACCGAGAAGCACAGTGTTTAAACTGGGGAAACATCATCCGCGGTCTCCTAGAGCGGGCAGCAGTACTTGTACTGCATGTGCATGGAGGCATGACCATTTGTGGAAATTCCACCAGCAGTGGATTTAAGGAGGAGCCCCCCCCCCCCCCCCCCCCCCCCTCCCGAGTTTTAAGTTTTAGGAGCGACCCCCTAAATCTGGCCCCAATTCAACTCTTCAACTGCCGTATGTACGCAAAGTCAATTTGCGATCACGCCTCGTGTTAAACTGTTGTTGTTGTTGTTAGCCTATCAAACGATGGCACATACCCACACTGGGGGATCGGCCAATAATCGGGTGGCTATTCACCTGAACCCAGTTAATAAAAAGGAAAAGCACGTGGTAGCGCAACACCGGTGAATTCTTCAACACACTCGCGCTGTGCATTGCACATCGTCTTCCTCTACTAATACTACCATCGAACTAATAACCACACTCTCGCGTTGTGCATTGCACGCCTTCGTCTTCATCAACTAATACTACCATCGAACGAACCATCATCGTCGCCAGACGTGCCGACGACCCAGCAAAACAAAACCACGAGCCAACCATGCTAAACAGATGCTTTCGCACGTCCACAGGCTACAGCTACGTTGAAACCCTACTACTATTTTTTTCGTTGTTCCTTGATCAAAACGCGCAAGCGATGCTCAGAAAAAAATAAATACAAAAGCTATATGTTGTGGAACTGCGCCATTTCTGGCCTCACTGGCACTCCCCAACATTACAACTGAAAAGTATAACCTCTTAAAATTGCCAGACCACTTCACACGCCGGTAACATCGAAAGCAGATAGGCCGGTACTTTCGCATAGACTCAGACGCGCGTAGGTCAGGTTCCAACGGGCACAGCGCGTCCTCACTCCGGCCCGGCTTCAAAGCCGGAAATCGGACACCGAAAGGCCCGCTACACCGCTACGGCTACGTTTGGTTTGGTTTATAGGGGTTTAACGTCCCAAAGCGACACATGCTACGGGGGACGCCGCAGTGGAGGGCTCGGGAAATTTCGACCACCTGGGGTTCTTTAACGTGCACTGACATCGCACAGTACACGGCCCTCTAGCATTTCGCCTTCGTCGAAATGCGACCGCCGTGGTCCAGATCGAACGCGCGTCTTTCGGGCCAGCAGCCGAGAGCCATAACCACTAAAGCGCAAACCGCATGAGGCGAAAATTCGCGGCGACACGCTGCCCGATGGGCTGAGGGCCGCCGAAGCACTGTCGCTCATCGCGTCGCCCAGGTTCTGGGCTTGCAGAAAATTTCGCCCATCGCCCGGAAGTGCCGTGCGAGACTAGCCAATGACGGTAGGCCTTGCGGGTGAGTTACTTCCGATCCGTCTTGCGCGCGAAAGTCTTTTTTTTTTTTTCAGTGGGCTTTCCGAGCGGAGCAACAGCCGACGCATCCCTCACCATGGCAGCTATGCAAGAATTTAATGAAAGGCTCATTAATGAAGTAAATGAAGTAATGAAGTAAAGGGTGTTGTGGGTATGTCCTACACGCACTGTAAGTCGCAAGAGCGCAGGAATGTCGCCTGGCGCCTCATCGCAGCGTCCCTCGGGCGCGCTTTTCTGCGTCACGTGACTTTGTGTAGTCGACTAAAAATAAAGTTATTGCCTATATATATTTTTCAATGTTTTTATTGTGTTTTATCTTGTATGAAGCCTTAAGAGCGTTGTTCTACTCGTTAATTAACGCAAAATGACTGAACGCTGAAGCTGCCGCAATCGAGCAACACTGAAAAGGCGCCGCTCCGACGCCGAGTCCCGTCGCTTCGTGCGGTTTGCTTGCGCCAGCGGCAGCGATGGGCGACGGCGGCGTCATCGCGCGACGTGTATCGCGAAGGAATATCACCTCATGCGGTTACCGCTTAAGGCAGCGGCTTACTGCTACGGTTACGACTATGGCTACTACCACTACCACCCACAGTAAAACCACCCGCAACTAGACCCCTCGCCGGGCCCACGCTAACAACCCCGGCATTCCCCGACTCGCCCGTATCACGAGCCGATAAACGGTCGACGATCCCTCCACTTCGCGCCTCTGGAAGATGAAACAGGCCCTGCGTGGCCACCGACCACCGCGAGGAGCAGCCACACATTCGAGGGGAGCGCGTCCCGTCACTATCAAAGCCGTTCGGAGGCTCGACTTCGTGCCGTCAGAGAATCGTCAAAAACCAAGAAGGGGAAACGGATTCAGGTGCGAGCCACGGGCCATTATCGGGCCCGCTCCGAAAGTTATCACAAAGAACAGGAGGCGCCGTCAAGCGGGGCACGCTTTGTTTTAATGGTTCCGGTAGCTGCCTACCACCACCACCTCCGGAAGGAGCGGGCGACACTCATCTCTCTCTCTCTCTCTCCTGGGAGAACCATAAAACCCGAGCGCGACTTCCACAGCGCGGGCCCCGCGCGAGCGTGATAAACCTCACCCCTTCAAAGCTTTCTCTCAGCGAAGGGCGGCCACTTTCTGTTCGCCTTGAGACGCTGGGGAAACGCGACGGCGGAGACTATGGAAAAACAAGGGTTAAAGAATAAAATAAAAAGACAAGGAGAACGGGAGAGGAGGAGATGCTAGAGAAAAAAGGGACAGTGATAGGCTGAAGTATAAAGAATGACAAAGTTTGCCCCGAATGTGAATCTTGATCCCGGACACACGACTTGCGCGATTCCCCCACCCCCCCTTCGCCTCCCCCTTTCCGGCCAAACGGCCCCTATATGGAACGAAGTTCCCTTTCTATCTGCATACTTTGCGTAACGCGCGGCGGCAACCGGTAGTTCTTCACGCTTGTCGTGCGTCAACAGCGGCCGGTGGCGGCTGACGCGTTCGCGGTACAGCCATTCGCAGCTTTGGCAGAGGTGTCGTTTGCAGCGACGCATTGCGATATACTGCGTGCGCAATCTCTCTTCTCGATTTGAATAGATGGAGGTGAAAAAAAAATGAAAGAGAAGGCAGAGAAGTCCAACAATAAAAAGAAAAAGGCGGCTTTTGTTTCTGCCTTTGTCGCCTCCCTCGGACAGCCGAGATAAAAGAAAGGGAAAGAAAGAAAGAAAGAAGGAAAGAAAGAAAGAGAGAGAGAGAGAGAAAGAAAGATGCGGCGGAAAGGTCGGCTACGGCGGCGTTCGGAAAGGCCGCATAGGAGGACCCCAGATTGGAGCAAATTGGGAAGCGATTACGGCTGGATGCTTTTCGCACCGACAGAGGGCGCGATAAGCGGCACGAAGGCCGCAGACGGTAAAAAAAAAAAAACGAAAATGGAGCTGCGTTGACAACGCGTACCCCGTTGCCCGCACTGCGTCGGCTCTATTAATTTATGTCACGCTCTTGCATAAACAGGACGCACCTTCCCCTGGCGCGTTAGGAGCAGCAGCAGCAGCAAGTTCATTACGAGAACGACACCGCATACCGGACGAAATAAAATTAATCGACACGGACGCGCAACACACCGAGAGAGCAAGAACCAAAAACAGACGCAGGTTATGCGGAGTTAATTAAAAAGGGGCGGCGATTTCCGGAAATACCCGAACAACGCCCGACACAAGAAAGAGGGCCGAGAGAATGCGGCATCCTTCGAAGATACCGCCGCAATAGTTACAGACCACTAATCTCGCGAGCTCGGAGGTGTCACCGGCGCAAGCGGAGGGCCAGTTGTTGCGCCTCGATTCGTGGCGCGGCCCAGCGGTTAATTTGTGGTCGGTCTGCCGCCGCTACCACAAATTCTCTGTTCCACCTTCGCGAGGCAGAATCGAAGTCGGCCGGGGGGGGGGGGGGGGGGGGGGGGAATAAATATCGACGCATGAGGGAGGAGGAGGCGCGAGGGATGCTCGATTTTGGGAGGCAAAACCAGACAGGCTGAAATAAACCGGAGAAATAAATCTCTACACGGGGCTCGCTCACACGCTACCGAACAGTTTCAGTGATAGCGTTTGCTCGTTTTGCGTGCGCCGCGCACGAAAACAAGTTGCGGCCGCTGTGTTCGAGCCCGTCCGCTGCGGCTGCAACATTGTCCATCGCACAGGAACCGCCTTGTTGCCGTCCGGAGAAGACGAGCGGTGTGCGGGGTTTAACGTCTCAGGGTTGTACATGGGCTATGCGGGACGCCGCCGTAGGGGAGGGCTCCGGGTTAATTTCGGCGACCTGCAGGGTTCCTTAACAACGTGCACTGATATCGCACAGCACGCGCGTGCGTTTTTGCATTTCGCCTGCACCAAAACGCGACCTCCGGGGCAGAGATTAGATCCTGCGTCCATCATAGCCACTAAAAGTGTAGTGGGTCTATAACGAAAAGGTCATCGAAATACTACGTAAAATAGCTTCAACTTGTGCAATACGAAGCCATGTAGAAAACGCGTCCCCCGGCAATTATAAAATATTCTGCTGAACGTAAAAGCGCAAAAAAACAAGGACGAGAATAAGACACACAACACGAGTCTTATTCTCGTCCTTGTTTTTTGCGCTTTTACGTTCAGCATGTTAAACCAACTCGTCCAAACTCGGCCTTTATAAAATATTGCCACGAATCTTTGTAACGTATTTCTTCATTCTTTAAAGCTGCTGCCACGCCGCTTTATCACTTTATTTGTGGATGCAAGACGCGACCAGATTTATCTCGACTGATCGCGTCCAGGCAGAGCCGATTCAACCTTATCCCCGAATGTTCTCGTAGCTTGGCACGCTTTATCTCGAAAGTTCGACATTAGCTTTAAACTGAGCACGGCCGAGAGCGGCGGGAATTCTGTTCGACGACCGCCGAGCACGCTTGTTGCCCCCTGCTTCGATGACTACGGGACAATATTGCTGAGACCATAGACAGAATTAGAAAGGAATAAAAACTCGCGTTTTTGCCTTTCTTTTTCCAGGTTAAAAGGTGACATCAAGAAGCAGTATCCCCCCCCCCCCCTTTTTTTTTCTATGTAAAGGATGGACAGCTCCCTTACCACCGTTGACCGGGCCCTCCGCGATCACACTGGCGCGTACGATGAGTCGACCAATGAACGCGTCGACGTCACACCTACAACGGACGAGCCGCACTGAGGTCGGCGACGCAGATTCAGGGGGTATGCCGTTAGCCCTTAAGCAAGCGGACCTATCTCTGCAGCAGGGCCAACGGTCGAACAATTTGACGGAGACGGACTCGCGAGCTGGAGCACTGGCTCACTTCATGGCACCGGTACTTCCAACTTGGTTGATCAGCGTACGAAAAACGCGGCCGTCTCAAGACACCCAGGGTATTTTAGCGATTCCACTCGAGCATAACCAACTACGCCGCTACCTCCGTCCTGGCCACCCTTGCCCTACCGACGGACGATAAAGATAGCTTCACGTTCGATATAGAGCAATAATAACACCATATTTGCACCTAAAGCGCTAAAAATTGGCTAAGCACATATCTGAGCCGAGATCATTCGCTACCCTTTGAACGTCTCGCGACGGCAGAGTAACATCGTCCCACGAACAGTAAACGGGCACGCTGAATAATCGCCACAGCGTCGGTGCCTTAACAACGAGCTCAATTCTGCCGAAATCAGCGTTGTACCGGCGGCGTAAACGACGCCCGCGATTGCCCGGCGGCTGGACCGCGCGAGAGCTATAGCACGGACCCTCGAACCAGGGAATCGTCACGCGATAGGGTACACTCGCACGGCGCGCACAAAGGCGGCGAAAACACGCCAGCACCGCGCGATCCACCACCCATCTGTGATCTGCCGAAGTCAGCCCTCGCACAAGACTCCCATCTCGCTCGCTCCCCCTGGAACATCCGATGCGGGTACAGCCGGTGCGCAGCACGCATGAACGACGGCGGTTCAATGGCAGGCAGAGATCGAACCCTTCCAGCACGCACGCACACAGGCACGCGCGCTGATGCCGCCGCTCGAGGCTACTCGTTAAGCCGAGCTGATTGCGTCCGGCGATGGGCAAAAAAGAGGAAAGTATGAGGGGGGGGGATAGCGAAAGCTACACGCAGCAAGGAGCAGCGAAAGTGACAACGATCTCATTTTCGTCGAAAAACATGAATTAGCGGGGCCAGAGCCCGGAAGCTATTCATCACCGGCTACGATCGGCTGGTTGCACCGCCGAAGTAATACATGGTCCGTCCGCCGAGGATAAGCCCTGGCGGCCGTATACAAGCCGCCGTCGCATGCGCCCGCCGAACGTGATCGCGTCTACTCGGATCGGCACATGCCCACTGCAAAGCCCGCGCGCCTACGTGCGTGTGTACACTACGCACACGTGGTGTGGGGGAGGAGGAAAGAGCGAAGACACCTCGGCGCAGCCGACCGAATCTAAGCGAGCAAAGGGTTGCTCGGTGCGTGCGCCGCGCGCTTTTCTTACGCTCCTCTTTCTGTACTTTCGTTCATTCCCCGCACGCCCACGAAGGGGACCGAAGGAGCGGGGAACGATCTTTCTTCCTGAAGAACGGCACCAGCCGCCTGACACCGATGGCTGGCTGCGCCGGCAGGGGGTGCGACCAGCAAGGGGAGCCATATTTCGCGACAGCCCTTCAGCAAACACTCTCCCGCTCTGAGAACATAATTCACACGGAGATCGCAGCGGGCTTGAGGCTTACGGTTGATCCGAAATGAATCACGGAGAGAGCCCCGACGAAGAGGTTTCGCTTTTCAACGTCGATCGCAAGTCACGGCTGCGAGCGGCGCCGACACTTGGCGCCCTCTTTCGCCAGCTACGAAAGCGATAAAAGCGGGCGCTGCTGCACGCTGTTGCAGACGCTGCTAGTCGGAGCAAGTTTGACACTTTGGAAATCACATCTTAGCCGCCTCTTTTGAACCTAATGGTGTCCCCAAATGAAGGACTGCCTGACTTTGCTTCGGTTTATGGTTCATGGGTGTTTAACGTCCCAAAGCGACTCATGCTATGAGGGTCACCTTAGGGGGCTCCTGAAATTCCGACCACCTGGGGTTCTTTAACGTGCACTGACATCGCACAATACATGGCCCTCTAGGCTTTCGCCACTATCGAAATTCGACCTCCGCAGCCGGGATCGAGCCCGCGTCTTTTTCGGGACAGCGCCCGAATGCCGCAACTAGTGAGCCGCCGCGGGACCTTCGGCGAGACCGTCGCTCTATGGGGAACTTGCGCTGAAGTTTGCGGTGCCGATTGCAGCGCCATAACACACTGCCTAGCGAGAAGAGCAAGCAGTTTTGGATAGTACTATTAGTACTACTTCGCGCCACCTTCAGGCGCTTATTGGCGTCAGCCTCCACGCTCTGTCGCAGGCGCACGTGCCGTGCGTCAGCTATATGGGCTACGCCGAGAGAAGCTAGGCAATGAATGCTGTCAGCCAAACGCGGGTATCTAATCGCGCAGAACGTGTTCTCGCGTTTGCAGCCGCCCAAGCAGCTGACAAAAACAGTTTGAGTCACCGAATGGAACAACTGCAGTGCAACCTTGGCAGCGCCGGTTCCCCATAGAAGGACGGCAGACGAGGCGAGTTGGTGCTCCGTGACAAGAACTAATTTTCTACAGGGGGTTAGACAACAGGAGCAGACAGCGCCGTGTTTGTATCTTCGTCTGCCTGGTCCCGTTGTCTGGCGCTGTTGAAATTTTAATTCTTGTCATGTTTAGCGCAGGTAGATGGGTATAGATAGGCCTTGCTAGCTCACCGACGATGGGCACGTAGACATAGAAGTGTCCGTCCGCGACCAGCTTCTGCACGAGCGGCAGGTGGTCGATGAAGCAGTTGGTGTCCGGGATGAGGTACCGCGGCCGGATCTCCAGCACGGCCGCCTGCTTGCTCCGATGCTCCTGGAGCACAGCCTGCGCAAGGGTGGCACGCACATCGTCAGCAATGGACATCAATGAGAGCGCCGTCACTGCATGAAGAAGAGACAGGAGTACGCCTACCAAAGCTGGTGGCGCACTGAAGACCGAACGGTTCGTGGCCTGGCTTACACACGCCACTTCGGCTATGGATGGATGGATAAGGCTGAACCCTTTAAATCGGGCGGTGGTTCAAGCCACCTAACCATGACTTGCGAAATTTTACTCTTGATTTTAGCCACCAACCAGATAAGCTTCGCTTGGTTTCTTCTACCTGCTTAAAATCTGCTTTCCCTTCACTATCCCTAAACCCCAATGCCTTGGATAAATCAGCCCAGCTGCTTTCCACTGTAGGGTGAATCCCTTTGCAGAAAAGTACCAAGTGTTCAGCCGTTTCCTCCTCCTCTCCGCACTATCTCGTGGTATCTGACTCTATTTGTCTTAGTCCGCAAAACTCCAGTCCTGCCTCAAACAACAAGGAGCTTCCCCTACAATTATCACAGGTATTTCCTTTGGCATTTCCTGCTTAAAGATCGTGCATGTCCCCTGTGCCGATTTCGTCAGCATCACTGTTTTCCACACAGCTCTCTCTATTGTGACGCTACTGTGACAGCTCGTCAGCGCCTTATAACGGCGATAAGCGCGCAACACAGCGAGAGTTCGCGCACGCGCACGAAGGGAGAGCGTCGTCTGCTACGCTGTTCCGTTGACGAGGACAGATGCCCTGCCACAATATTTCTTTCCTTGCATTTTTATTACCTTAACTCTGCTTCGCCAACACGGCCTCCCGTAATAGGAAAGAAAGGGGGGGGGGGAGAGCACATCTCAGTGTCACATCTTAGTCATGTACATGTGCGCTAATGCCCGCCGTTTTTTTTTTTTTTGCGAAACGGATGTTGTGGCAGGGCGCGTGTCCTCGCGATCAGAACAGCGTAGCAGACGACGCTTTCCCTTCGTGCGCACACGCGAACTCTCGCCGTGTCGCACGCTTATCGCCGTTATAAGGCGCTGACCAGCAGTTTGGTCGACGCTCGCGCTATATTATTAAAAATCACGAAGGCTCTACGTGCGAAAGCACGCGTGTTAACCTAGTTGGCCCATAGTTTTGCTTTGCTGGGTCACCGGCACGTCTGGCGACGATAAGACTCAGGTTAAAGCTGTTACCAAGGTTAAGCTGATCTAATCTGATCGCGCTGCAGATGGCAGTTGAAGATGACGACGTGCAATGCACAGTGCGAGAGTGTGTTGCAGTTTAACACGAGGCGCGGTCGGTTGTGGCGATACAGCGCCCTCGTGCAGTGGCCTGCGAAGCTGATATGTTCGCGCTGCCACGGGTTCGAAACCCAGTCATGGCAATATTTACTTTATTTCTTCACCCTCAAGGTCCGGCACTCCACAAAGTTCTTGGCTGCGTTTTCCCTGTTCCGCTAAGCTCCGTCTTAAGGGTAATGGGTCGCGATAGCGCAATGGGTCAGTTCCTGTATATGCAGAAGGTCATTCTACATTCATAGACCCCCATGAGTCCTCACACCCTTCCTGGCGCAGTGGTGCAGCGGTTAAGCTATGCAGGTGGCCCCAGCGGTGGGCCTTGCGCGGCCCAGGTTATCTGGCGCTTCCCAAGCGACCAATCGCTAATTTAAATGCCACGGTGGGTAGGATGACGCAGCGAGGTCACGTGACCTACGTGGCCCACATGCCTCCTAGGTTGCTCTCTGGAACCACCCGTCAGAGCCATGCCCGCGATTTTTCCCTCACGACGCCGACACCGAATTTTCCGGTGGACGGCGCCTTTAACGCGGTTTAAAATTTCTGACAGTTTAATTCAGTAACGATTTAAGCAAGTTTGCCAACCTCTTCAAGCACAGCAGATTTGCGTACACCGTTTTCAAGTCAAACTTGGCTCCAGCGTAGAAGACGAAGACATATTGTCACGTAGTGGTGACGGCAGTCGAAGCAGCGATGAAGACGGACGAAAGGGTCTTCTAAAAGAACTGTTTATTGGGCTGACTTGCACCCAAAATGGACTGAATCACTCGGCGGCGGCGAAGCGACAAGCGTGCTCGGCGGTCGTCGAACAGAATGCCCGCCGCTGTCGGCCGTGCTCAATTTAAAGCTGATAGCGAACATTCGAGATAAAGGGCGCAAAGTTACTAGAACATTCCGGAACAACGTAGAATCAGCTTTGCCTGGCTGCGATCAATCGAGATAAATCTAGTCGCGTCTTGCGTCGCAAACAAAGCGATAAGGTGGTGTCGCGGCAGATTTGAAAAACGAACAAACACTGGAAATATTCGCGGCATTACTCCCCTCTCAAAGAAGCATCGACCCGATGCATTAAAACAAATAATGCGACTAGTAAGGGAAAAAAACGGATCTTGCGAAAATAGAGCATGGAAATGCAGCGGCCTTTAGCGCGCATAATACGGCTTCAGACGGACTACATGGACAACTGGTCGTACGCGGCGTCGCTGGGATGCAGTCATTGCGTCAGGGATGACTTCATAATCCAGTTCACCCAGCCGACGAAGAACCTTGTACGGGCCGAAATAGCGGCGCAAAAGCTTTTCACTCAATCCACGGCGGCGAATGGGTGTCCACACCCAGACTTGGTCTCCTGGCTTTTATTCCGCGTTGCGTCTTCGTAGGTTGTAGCGTCTGGCGTCGGACCGCTGCTGATCTTTGATCCGTAATCGGGCAAGCCTTCGAGCTTCTTCTGCGCGTTGAAGGTAGGCGGCAACGTCGACGTTCTCTTCTGTAACGTTGGGCAGCATGGCGTCTAGCGTGGTCGTGGCATCCCTGCCATGGACGAGCCTAAAAGGCGTCATCTGGGTGGTCTCCTGCACTGCGGTGTTGTAGGCGAAGACGACGTAAGGCAGGATGACATCCCAGGTTTTATGTTCGGCATCGACATACATAGCGAGCATATCGGCGATGGTTTTGTTCAGGCGCTCGGTCAGTCCGTTGGTCTGCGGATGGTATGCAGTTGTCCTCCGGTGGCTGGTTTGGCTGTAGCGCAGGATGGCTTGCGTGAGTTCCGCCGTAAATGCTGTTCCTCTGTCCGTGATGAGCACATCGGGGGCGCCGTGTCGAAGAAGAATGCACTCCACGAAAAATTTGGCCACTTCTGCTGCTGTTCCGTTCGGTAGGGCTTTCGCCTCGGCGTAGCGGGTCAGGTAGTCGGTCGCTATGATGATCCACTTATTTCCAGATGTTGACGTTGGAAAAGGGCCAAGCAAGTCCATGCCAATCTGCTGAAAGGGTCTTGAGGGGGGTTCAATGGGGTTCAGAAATCCTGCTGGTCGTGTGGGAGGAGTCTTTCGTCGCTGACAATCTCGGCATGTTTTCACATAGTGTGCGACATCGGCAGACAGTCGGGGCCAGTAATACTTGTCTTGAATGCGGCGGAGGGTGCGAGTAAACCCGAGATGTCCAGCTGTCGGCTCGTCGTGTGAAGCCTGTAGAACTTCTTCGCGGAGACAAGTAGGTACAACAAGGAGGTAGGCTGTTTTGTTCGCTGTAAAGTTCTTCACAAGGACCTCATTCTGCACACAGAAAGAAGACAGTCCTCGCTTGAATGAAGCGGGGGGTGAAGAAACCTTGCCTTCCAGGTACTCGATGAGGCCTTTTAGGTTGGGGTCCGAGCGTTGCTGCTGAGCAAAAGAGCTTGCGCTGATGGGTCCCAGGAAGGAGTCTTCATCGTCGTCCAGCGGCGGTGCATCTACAGGGGCTCGTGAGAGGCAATCGGCGTCAGTGTGCTTGCGTCCGGACTTGTAAACGACGGTGACGTCAAACTCCTGGAGACGCAGACTCCATCGAGCGAGTCGGCCAGAGGGATCCTTCAAATTGGCAAGCCAGCAGAGCGCGTGGTGGTCGCTGACCACCTTGAACGGCCGTCCGTAGAGGTAGGGGCGGAATTTAGACGTAGCCCAGATGATGGCAAGGCACTCCTTCTCAGTGGTCGAATAGTTAGCCTCGGCCTTGGAAAGGGAACGGCTAGCGTATGCGATGACCTTCTCCAGCCCGTCACTTTTTTGAACGAGAACGGCGCCTAGTCCCACGCTGCTTGCGTCGGTATGAACTTCAGTATCGGCGTTTTCATCAAAATGCGCAAGGATCGGTGGGGACTGTAAACGACGCTGAAGTTCCTTGAAGGCTTCTGCTTGCGGCGCTTCCCATTTAAACGGCACGTCTGCCTTCGTCAGTTGGGTCAGGGGCTCGGCGATGCGCGAAAAGTTTTTCACAAATCGTCGGTAATATGCGCATAGTCCGAGAAATCTGCGCACTGCTTTCTTATCGGCCAGCGGTTGAAACTGTTCAATAGCAGCTGTTTTCTGCGGGTCTGGGCGTACTCCTTCCTTGCTAACGATGTGGCCTAGAAAAAGCAGCTCTTCGTAGGCAAAGTGGCATTTCTCTGCTTTCAAGGTTAGGCCAGACGACTTGATTGCGTCTAGTACTGTTCGAAGTCTTTTGAGGTGCTCTTCAAACTTCGAGGCGAAGACAACGACGTCATCTAAATATACCAGACAAATTTTCCACTTCAGGCCTGCCAGCACTGTATCCATTACTCGCTGAAACGTCGCTGGTGCGGAACAGAGACGAAATGGCATCACCTTGAACTCAAACAGCCCATCCGGAGTTATGAATGCTGTCTTCTCGCGATCTCTTTCGTCGACCTCAATTTGCCAGTAGCCGCTCTTGAGGTCCATCGATGAGAAATATTTGGCGTTGCAGAGGCGGTCCAGTGTGTCGTCGATGCGGGGGAGGGGGTAGACGTCCTTCTTTGTTATGTTATTCAAGCGGCGGTAATCCACGCAGAATCGAAGTGCGCCGTCTTTCTTTCTCACTAGAACAACCGGTGCCGCCCATGGGCTGTTTGAAGGCTGGATGACTTCGTCGCGAAGCATTTCTTCGACTTGGTCCCGGATGGCTTGTCGTTCTCGCGGAGACACACGGTAGGGGCTTTGACGGAGAGGTCGGACGTGTTGATCCGTTATAATGCGATGCTTGGCAATTGGCGTCTGTCGCACCTTCGACGATGTCGAAAAGCACTCACTGTAGTTTTGAAGCAGATTGCGGATCTGGTCTTGTCTGTTCCGGTGCAGGGCAGGGTTGATGTCGAAAGTGGGCGAGTTCTCTTGGTCAGGCGGATCTTCTGCGGAGGGGTCGGAGAGGGCGAAGGAATCTCGTACGTCAGATATTTCGTCGTAGAAAGCAATCGTCGTTCCTCTGTTAATATGCCGGTATTCTTCGCTGAAGTTAGTCAGCAGTACTTCGGCCTGGCCATTGCGGAAATGTGCGATGCCTCTTGCGATGCTGATTCCTCGGTCTAGTAGCAACTGCATGTTCCCCTCGAAGATGGCTTCAGTGTTTATGGCTTTCGTGGCGCCTACGGTCACGATAACGCTTGAACGGGGTGGGACGCTCACTTCTTCCTCCAGGACACTTAGGGCAACGTGATTTTCCCGAGTTTTCATCGAAGCGATGGCTTCGTCTGTCGAAAGCGTGATCAGCTTGGATCGCAGGTCGATGATCGCCTGATGCTCATTAAGGAAATCCATACCCAAGATCACTTCGCGGGAGCATTGCGGTAGCACAACAAAGGTCGCCGAATAAGTATGTCCTTTGACAGTGCATCGTCCTGATGGCGTAATGAGGTGGCCCCCAGCGGTGTGAATTTGTGGGCCATCCCAAGCCGTTGTGACTTTTCTGAGCTGCGCAGCGAATGTTCCATTCATCACCGAGTAATCGGCTCCTGTGTCGACTAGAGCGGTAACTTTCCGGCCGTCGATAGTCACTTCTAGGTCGGAGGTCCTGGCACTTGCATTGCATGTCGCTCTCGGCGTCGGGTCACGGCTTCGTCGCGTATGCGAGTCACGGGTTGGGCGTGTGGTCGAAGCTCCTCTGGGTGGCGGCGCCGATTTCAAGGTAGCTTGCGTCGTGGTCGAGGTTCTCATTGTGTGCGGCGTCGGTGCAGCGAGTGTCTGTTCTTCATGCGGCGTCGCGGGTGCAGCGTCTTCATGGGGCGTGGTTGGTGGAGGATCTTCGGCGTTTAGCTCGTGAGCAACCTCACCTCCAGAGGTTGCTGCCTTTAGTTTCCCCTACGGGGGCTGGGCGACCTTCCTCGTACCGCGGCTGCGTAGCTGCGGCGTGGCGACGCAAAGCGCGAGGTTGAC
This sequence comes from Amblyomma americanum, assembly GCF_052857255.1. Taxonomy (NCBI): domain Eukaryota; kingdom Metazoa; phylum Arthropoda; class Arachnida; order Ixodida; family Ixodidae; genus Amblyomma; species Amblyomma americanum. The sequence goes on along the minus strand of NC_135498.1, from coordinate 33,115,315 downwards.
GGCGATGGTGAGCGCGAAAAGCGGTTCGGCGTGTACTCTTCTCGACGCAGGTACTCGTCGATTTCGTGCGGACGTTGTCCGAAGCGTGGTCGTGGGGCGTTAACGGCAAATCCTCGAAGACAGATACATCGGTACGGGCAGTGACGAAGAATATGGCCGGCCTCACCGCAATGGAAGCACAACGGCCGGTTGTCGGAAGTCCTCCAGGCGTCGCATTTCCTGGGGCTTGAGCGTCGGTCATACGCTGGGCGGGCGGGGGCTGGGAGGCGGCGTTGTGGAACGATTGGCTCATCTCGGGGAGGACGTGGGGGTTGTCGCTGGGGCTGAGCAGTACTTACTGCAGCGGCGTAGGTCATGGCTTGGGGTTCTGTGGCCGTCGGGGTGCCAAGTGCCTGTTGCACTTCTTCCCGTACCACATCCATCAGAGTCGCTGCTTGTGGCTGTGGGGAAGATGGCAGTAATCGGCGTAGCTCCTCTCGGACGATTTCGCGGATAACTTCCCGCAAGCTGTCGCTGGTGGTGGCCGGCGTGTCCGAACGGATTGCACAGGCAGAGGAAGGGCGATTGTACTGCCGAGCTCGAACGTCGAGGGTCTTCTCAATCGTGCAGGCTTCTTGCACAAACTCCTCGACTGTTTTTGGCGGCTGGCGGACGAGGCTTGCAAAGAGTTGTTCTTTTACGCCACGAATTAAAAACTGAACTTTCTTTTCCTCGGTCATCCCGGGATCGGAGCGGCGAAATAGGCGCTTCATCTCCTCGACGTAACTGCGGACGGGCTCATTCGGAAGCTGGATCCTGGACTCGAGGAGTCGTTCGGCTCTTTCTTTCCTCACGACACTGGTGAATACCTTCAATAGTTCTCTCTTGAATAGCTCCCATGTCGTGAGGGACGACTCGTAGTTTTCGTACCACGTGCGTGCGGAGCCATCCAGTGAGAAAAAAACGTGTCCAATCTTTGCCGCATCATCCCACTGGTTGAATGACGCCACGCGCTCAAATTGGTCCAACCATTCTTCAGGGTCTTCGCCTAGGGATCCATTGAAAGTTGGCGGCACCCGCGGCTGCTGCAGTATGATCGGTGTCGACATCTTTGGCGAGGTTGCAGTGCTGGTAGCAGCGTCTTTTCGCTCTCTGGTGCGGTCCGGCAGTTTCCCGAACTCAGGCTCCTCTCCCTGGAGACGTCGGCTGGCTCGCTGAGCTGCTGGTTCGTCCTCGGGTGTGAAGCGCTTAGGGCTGGGTTCACGACTTGAAGGGGGCGTCCGGAACATGGAAGTTACCCAGCACCTCCACCAGATGTCACGTAGTGGTGACGGCAATCGAAGCAGCGATGAAGACGGACGAAAGGGTCTTCTAAAAGAACTGTTTATTGGGCTGACTTGCACCCAAAATGGACTGAATCACTCGGCGGCGGCGAAGCGACAAGCGTGCTCGGCGGTCGTCGAACAGAATGCCCGCCGCTGTCGGCCGTGCTCAATTTATAGCTGATAGCGAACATTCGAGATAAAGAGCGCAAAGTTACTAGAACATTCCGGAACAACGTAGAATCAGCTTTGCCTGGCTGCGATCAATCGAGATAAATCTAGTCGCGTCTTGCGTCGCAAACAAAGCGATAAGGTGGTGTCGCGGCAGATTTGAAAAACGAACAAACACTGGAAATATTCGCGGCAATATAGAAGAAGCACGCAGGGCAACCGCAGGACGTCAACTAGTTCTTCCCTGCAGAAACACTTGCGCAGAAATACAAAGGGGGCGGCATAAAATGAAAGGCAACATGGGTGGGTGTTAGTGCGCGTGTACACAGCCTGAAAAGGCATGCAAGTAACCAATTTCCTTCCCTGATAAAACCAAATAAGAAGTGCTCACACACTTATCACCTTTCTTTTCAATGCAGTAGGCATTTATAATATCCCTACAAATCTTTTTTTTTTTTCAGGAAAGGATAAGAGCAGAAGGCCTATGGCATTGAAAAAAAAGGCGATAACTGTGTGACCACCCCTTATTTCGCTTTATCAAGGAACGAAACTGCCGACTAGGGTGCCTGTTCACGTGGTGTACCCGTGCACTAACACCCACCCATGTAGCCTTTAATTTCATGCTGCCCCCTTTGTAGTTCTGCGCAAATGTGTCTTTCTGAAGTAAAAGGACTAGTTGACGTCCAGGCGGTTGATCTGTGTGCCTCTCCTATCCCTCCGTCTTCTCCGCTGATGCCAACTTCCAAGTCTAACACGACGAATCAGCAACTCGCCAAACTTTCTGCATTACACTGTTTCACCACTTTGGCGCCCCTTCTGGGATCCCGTGCCTCTGTTCACGGCACGCTTTTCGAAAGCTACCGTGGGCAATAAGTAACAACAGCGAGGTTATCGATATTCGAAGGAAGACACGAGTACTCGCGATACCGGCTTATAGTATACGCGAAGGTATCCGATGGCACAGCGATCGGCGTTTCCATATCACCTTAACTCTGGCGCTTAAGGTGTTCTACCGGTACGTCAACGCCTGCTTTTAAAATTTACGGAAAGAAGACGCACCGCGGCTCCTACATGAACTGAACAGTGTTTACCCGAGTTTGAAGTTTACGGTAACAAAACCGCCTTCCCTTCTCGGTGTGCAGAAAGCCAACGCACACAGCCCGGCACTTGGGATTTTAATTCAAACCCACCGTTTGCGCACAAAGCCTCCGTCAAAATTAAATCGATTTTAGCGCCAAGACGTACTACACACAAGAAAGAAGACAACATGGGCGCTTCTTTCTTGTGTGTAGTACCGCAGCGGCGGCCTAGTCGTTTGAGCATCCGCCTCGCATGCGGGAGGTGTGGGGGGTTCGATCCCCAGCGCCGCCGGGTACACACCGGTGATACAACGGGTACAAGCCTGGTGCTCGGCTTCTTTAGGGTGAAATGTTTGGGAAATGGGTCGTTAACCCCATCTTGAGTAGAAGGAACAACACTGTTCCATGGCGCTGTTCGGTCACAGATGCACTCGCGCCATAAAAATCCATAAAAATTGGCGCTAAAATCCCTTTATTATGTCTGACAACCAACTAGCCCCAGTACGCAGCTAGAGTCACTAAATAAAGACTTAGAGTACCGGCACTCTTTTCTCCTATTGTTCTGTGCCGCCGCCACGATCATTGGTCAGTTTGCATCACGTGATATTTGTTTACACTGCGACGGTTCATGGGGGCTGCCATTTTGTGGCTTATGCGTTTTCAGTCGGGCAACTGTGGTAGTCCTAGTGCTGCGACGCTGCGAGTGTTGCCGGTGACCGACTCCGCACGACGAAAGCATAAACTGAAGGCAACAGCTGTACCGTTTGCATCTGAGCGGCTCCACGCCGTACGGCTACGATCCCCGCCGCAGCGCAGGGTGGCTAACAGCGTTGTTTACAAAATGGCCGGGCCAAAGTTAGCGGCGAGGTCGCCGAAGCGGCAATCTGGCAACAATGATAAACAACAAAATGGCCGCCCCTGCTTACCGCCGTGCTGCAGTGACGGTACTCTAAGTCTTTATTTAGTGACTCTATACGCAGCTTCTTTAAAGCCTCCGTCGTCGCCTCGGTCCCTAAGCGTGCGACACGCGTCTGCAAGGAGCAGAAAGACTCGCTAAATGAGTTAAGACAAGAGCAACGTAAACATTCAGCCAGCGGTTGTCCAAGCAACTTCATAACGAATATGCAAAAGTACTCTCTGCACTTGTAGGATACTGGCAAGCTGCTATTCGTGAGCGCACTCCAATCTCATTATCCCTATTCACTACCCGCCGCATCCGGCGGCCACTGATCGTAGGAATTTTCGAGCACGAGCAGGCATCCCATACGCGCGTGGCATCAGCGAAGCGCTGTCTCGACTGTTTTCAAGCCCCGCCGCGGTGGCTCAGTGGTTAGGGCGCTCGACCACTGATCCGGAGTTCCCGGGTTCGAACCTGACCGCGGCGGCTGCGTTTTTATGGAGGAAAAACGCTAAGGCGCCCGTGTGCTGTGCGATTAAAGATCCCCAGGTGGTCGAAATTATTCCGGAGCCCTCCACTACGGCACCTCCTTCTTCCTTTCTTCTTTCACTCCCTCTCTTATCCCTTCCCTTACGGCGCGGTTCAGGTGTCCAACGATATATGAGACAGATACTGTGCCATTTCCTTTCCCCCAAAACCAATTATTATTATTATTGTTTTCAAGACATCGACGGAACAAATAGAAACAGCTAGTTCGCATACGGACACCGGCAACCTCCTTGGTCAAGTAATTACTTTCCGTACCAACGGTCAAAGAAATCGGTAACGTTAATACACACGACTCTTCCAGCTCGTACGCGTTCCAAAAAAAGCCTATCGTTTCCCGCTTTTAAGCGTCCTCGCTCGCTGTGCGATCATTCCTGGCGACAGGTAACGCAGGATTTTATGTCTGCACATTCGAAACGACGCGCTGCTGCGTACGGCCCCCCTCTATAGACACGCGACGCGACGTTACATCCGCACGTCAACCAGCGCTCGACCGGCAGGCACAGGGAGCAAAAAAAGCGATAAGGTAACGATCGGCATTAGGCTCGTCTCTCCCTAACGCCCAAGTTACACTCTCCATCCCCGGAGTACAGTTGACTGCTCTCGCCCGACTTCGATCCCCATAACGACAGTGGCGGGGCAAACCCTTAACTAAGACGAACGTCATCGGGACCCTCCAGACACGTGGCGGGGTACGGTTACTGCACTACTCGCGCACGCGCGTGAGATCGAGGACCATCAACTCTCTGGCGACCCGGAGCAGGAAGACGGCGAAAACGCACCGAGCACGCGCAACACCGGACGTCACGCCCCGGACGTCAACAATGGCGCGCGGGGAACAGAGAGACAAACAAAGAGACGGAGACCCCTTTCTTCCCCCGGAACACACCGCTGCAACAGTCCTCGCAGAGAAGTGGCGGCGGGAGTAGCAGGCTGCGCGGACGGACACCAGGGAGCGGAAAGCCGGAAGCGCGACCCCTTTTCCCCGAATCCGCAACGAAGAGGAGGGAGACGAGACGCATCCGTCTCCCGGGTGACCCCGTACATCTCCTCCCGGAGGCAGCCCACAGACAGATGAGAGGGGCGCAACAGTAGCTAGCCCAAGGGTCCCCAATCTCCCAACCTTGTCGCACAAAAAGGGGAAGCGGACTCCCTGTCCGGCGCGCACTGAGTCACATTTATTTAGAAGCAGCCCGCACTGGCGGACAACGCTGCAGGAACGCGCATCTGGACCAACCGACGCGTCATTGGGCACCGCCGCAGCGGAGACCCTGTCAACGCGCCGGACAGCAGCCAGCGCACCACCGCCGCTGACCGCTCCGAGAACCCCCCTCAAGCGCCGGCGGGGCGGCAGCAGTGACTCAGTCACCTGACCGTGACTCAGCACTTATTTGGGCGCCCACGCAGGACCCCCCGCTGCGCTGGGTCCTCCACAGACGGCGGTGCGCGAGAGAGTGAAGGGCGAGCGAGGGGACCCGGGCACTCCGTGCAAAACAGCACGTGCGGCGGCTGAGTTAATTCGCAGGGAAGTGACGAACGCCGATTGGAACGCAGTCTCCCTCTCATTCCCAACCTCCCGCTCCATCCATTCTTTCCCGCGCGCGAGCAAGCACCCGACCCAATACTGGGCCCCCGAAACGTCGATATCGGTTTTATTCGATACACCTCCGTCCGCCCCGATGCCGCGGCGTGTTCGGCGCGCTCGGAGCAAACTCCGCTTGACAGGTGCACCGACTTGGACATAAGCCCGACACCGACGCGTAGAATGGGCGTGCAAGAGCTCCCGTGGTGCAAGCGAGCAGATACGCGGGGAGGTTTACAACAGAGAAGAGCCGATATATGGCCTGCGGCATTACACAGTTTGGGGGCGCCTGGACAACGTAGCCGGCAGGCTGACACCTAATTCCAAGCGGCCACGCTTCCCCAATCCCGAACAAAAAGAGGGCCCTCCACCCCCTCCCAATAAAAAGGGGGAAAAAAGGTAAAAACAAGCGCAGGATTGCCAGCAGTACCGCGACGTGACGAAACAAAGCACATGCGCTCCATGGGGCTACCTAAAACAACCCTCGCAAAAATGGTCTATAGAGAGCCTATAGACTTCTTATAGACTCTATTGCCTTCCTGTAGATATTTTTTTGTCTATTCATAGTCTATATATAGACAAAAGTCTACTAAAAGTGTATGGCCATAAATCTGTAGATTGTCTACAGACTGTTCTCTGGGGTTTGTCTATACAGTCTATAAAATTTATAGACAGAAGTCTATGAACAGTCTATAGGCTGTCCAAATAAATTTTTGTTAGGGAAGCAACTACTTTGCGCGTAAACGTGCAGACATCAGAAGTAAATCCAGTGTACAGGCCAGACCACGCCTTGGCCGAGCTCCTGAGGAATCCTGACAGCTCCGGAGCAGACACCGCGGACAGACCGACCGCGACCCACGAAGGCACCAACCAAGGCTCGCAAACTTTGATTCGCACGGCTTCATGCGGCGTGCAGCAACTTACGCGTATACGGGGAAGATAAACACGCGGCAACGTTTCGATTCCTACACGCATCCGATTGCTGGCTGTCAGTAGTCGTCACTTCTTAGTTCTAGACACCGCTTTTAACCGCCCTCTCGCTGTGTTCGACACAAGACGCCGCCAAACTGAAGCAATAAGCGCCAAGCAAACGAGTGATTAAGTAAGCAAGAAAAAAAAAAGGGGGAACCCAAAGCTCTCCGCATTACACGCCGAGGGTCTGAGAGAAATCAATGTTCCCCTTGGGTAACGTTAGCCCGCCGGACCCCGGCAGACTACACTTTAGCATCGGCTGACGCGTCATCGCTCATTGCGTACGGCCGGCAATGCGGCTGCACTGTTTTACACCCGCAGAACCGCGTGGCGGCGGGTCAACGCTCCATGGCCGGCGCGCACGAAGTCATCGAGCCGCCCGCGGCGAACACGAGGCGCAGCCGAGCAGCTAGCGAAGAAATTGAGAAAACAAAAACAGAGACACCCTCCCTCGGCGAGCTTAACTACATTTTCGGCCGACGCAACGACGGCGGCGCCAGTGTCGCACAGTGTACATCGGCCGCCGGCACAGGAAGTCCCGCTCCGTCGCCAGTCCGGCTCAATCCGAGTCGATCCATTAACGACTTTCCTTGCTGTTCTCGAGTCGTGTAAGTTGATATAAGCCGCGCACCTCTTCCTCCCAACACGACCTAATCGATTCCAAAACCCGGAGGAGGGGGGACGAAGGGCCGACTACTAATGCACGTTAAAGCCGCGCGGACCGTTTCGTATAAATCACCGCGAAGGAAGCCGACCAATTAACTTATTCCCGCCGCGTCCCCGTAGATTCTTTTTTTCTCCGATTTGAAGCACGCGCACTCGAGATGCAAGGATTGGGATCGCAGACATTGAGCCGGGGAAGAAGCGAGACGGGACGAGAGAAGAGGCATCGAGTTGAAAAAAAAAAAAAACGCAATGCCCGCGACTACAACGACTACAACACGCACAAACACGAGTGAAAAGGCGATGGCGAAAACGCAAACGAAAGAGACTGGCGACGAAGGAGAGAGAGAGAGAGAGCGAACCGCCGCGGGGCACGAAGCTCCCGGCCGGCGATGGCCGCAGGCTCTTCGTGAGCGCCGACCAGAGTCGCCAAACGGGAACCCAACAGAGCAAGAGAGCGGGCACACACACACACAGACGCGCCGCAGGCGAGTGACCCGCGCACAGCACACGCCCGCCATTCCGTGAAGAACTCATCAGGGCCGAGAATCGGCAGCAGCAGCAGCAGGGGCGGCGGCATCCGCAGGCACGCACGCACACAGGGGTGGATAGAAGAAAGCTACGCGAGCACGCATTTGGACTAATGCGCAATTTGGCCGATTGATTTGAGCGCGAGAGAAGTCATGCTCAGCCGGCCAGGCAGAGAGATAGACGGGGCTCCGGGAGGTGGATGTAGAGGAAGGGGGGAGGGGGGTAGACGGGATCGGATGGAAATGACAGGAGGAAAAGCAAACGCTTATAAATCATTATACGTTCCCCCCGCCTGTACGCTCGGACTCGAAGAAGCGGTCCTCCGATAATTGAATACCGCGAAGAGCCAGCGGTAGCGGGAGCGCCCGCAGAGCCAGCGGAAGCAACAGCCGGTGCTACCTATACGAGTCCCCACAAGAAACGAAATGAACAGACACGCGTGCATGCCGTGTGAAAAGCAGAGGCAATGCGCTACGGCCGCATACGCGAAGCGTCGGCGAATGCTGCTCAGCTATACGCGGTGCCCGTGTACGCAGACGAGGGAGCGGCAGAGTTTAACGTCCTAGCAGCGACCAAGAACGCGCACCTACCCCGCATTGACGCCGCTCGTTCAGAGCACACGGACCACACCTGCTGTTGCACGGGCAGTTCCAAACTCGGCTTTCCGTGGTACGGCCAATTCAGCTTTCCGACTGCCGCTGAACCGAACTGCAGCAGTCGGGTGCAGTCACGCGCCACGTTCGCTGACACTCGGCTCGATCTTATGGTCACGTGAGCATGCCATGTGTGCCCAATTCGCGAAAAAAAGATAACGTTACAGTCGGACACGAGCCAGGAAAAAAAGCGTTTTTTCTCCATCAAAGGACTCCGTTCCAGCCAATGGCGTCGGCCCATTCTCATGAACCTGCTAGCGTGACATATGCGGGGAGTGGCGCGACAAAGCAGGGAGGCGACTATGTCCCCGACAGTGCAGAGAGGGGACTATCCCCATTCATCTGCCACTCCCTGCACTGTCGCGCTAGCAGGACCATGAGAATCGACCGACGCCACTGGCTGGATGGGGGTCCCTTGACGGGAAAAAGCCGCTGTTTTGTCTTCTTGTATCCCACTATAGTGTACCGCGGCATTTCAAATTTTAAACATTCATTCCTTATTTCAATTTCCGCGCAAGTGCTTTGCGTACGCCGCAGCGTGGTCTCCCTCCCCCGTGAGCTCTGCAAAGCGGATGCAAACGTGGTGCTGCCAAAAGTCTCGCACGAAGGCCCTACAATGCATTTTTGCAATAAAAGAAAAACAAAAAAGGCAAGAAAGAAAAGACCCACGCACGGCTTCCGTCCTTGGCTGGCTGCGTTTCGAGGAACGCGCCAGCGATGTGCGCCTCGAAATGGGCTTCACAGCGAGGCTAACTAACAACCAAGTGGCGGCAGTTTTCACCGCCACTGTAACAGCCACACGCGACTGATGAGTGAGCGCTCCAGCGCTGAACACAGCTTGCCGCTTTCACCGGCGTCCGTCACGCGCCCGTGGTCTCGCTAACCACGCTCCCCCCTCTCCCTTCACACGCCAGCTGCCTGCAGAGATGCGGGGAGGCGATTAACCGCCTCACGCTCGGGAGCGAAGAAAACAACAGCAACACACCGAGATGCCCGCACGTACGCGCAAGCGAAAGAACAATGACAACGTTGAAAAGCTATAGCCTGGAAGAACCAATCTCGAACGCAATGACTGCCACGACCGAAAGGAGGCTGATTCCCCAAGTCTGTACACGTGATGACCATTTCTTAGACGCTCCTCGATTAAAGTTCGAGTTCTATTTTCTCCGGCATTACACGCCCGGGAATCAGTTTAACGTGTGGCGATCGAACGCGAGTTTGCGGCTGTATACTTACGACTCCTCTGGGCACACGGTTTCAACTGTACGAAGTACACTAAACGGCATATCTGTCGGACCTTCCAGTCGTGGTCATCAGTTCAATTACGCCCAGTGCCTCTCCCACTGACCTTCAGTTAACCCTGTCCCAATAAAGGCATTTGACCTAAAGGCCTTCACCATGGCCATTGTCGTTTATGGCCCTCATCATTATTTAGTAACGCCCTTTACCATTCCAAAGCTATCACTAACAGCAACTGTCTCTTTTAGCCTCTCTGCTTCATTGTCCACGATCATCCACTGTTATCTACCTAAAGGTCTACTGCTGACGTCACGCGAGACCATGGTGACGTCACGAGGTTTTCGGAGCGCTGCTGCCGGACAACAACGCCGAGTTTCGTTGCCATGAGCTATATATTAATGCATTAAAAGCTCCGCAGCAAGGCACGCCTGATCGCCATCTCATCACGCTGTGAGGCCTGAGACCAAGACGTAACTCTGAGGTCAGGACCGCGAAACCAAGTCCGTTGGCCCCGAGCGAGACGACGGGTCGCCGAATGTTCCAAGCCAGTCGGCGTTCCTTTTGCCGGCGACGCGACGGCGCCCAGAGACCACTGGCACCGCCCGCACGCCGGGCGCATAATCCCAAAGCACACACGCTTACTGCTCGCCCGAAGCGATATGATTAATGGACGCAATGCCACCGGACGGGAGGCGCAGCTGCAGCGCCGCCTCCATTACTCGCCGCCGATGGTCGAGACGAGACGGGCGCTGACTTCAGGCGGTAAAGTTAGCTTAGGATGTATCTCCGCGTGTTTCTTTTCACATTCTCGCCCGCGGTGGCATAACGACCCGAAAGTGTCAACTTCCAAGGACGCAACCCCCTGCCTCCACGGCGGCCTTGCGCCTACGGGAGTGGGTATACAAATCGATGCGAGCCCATACGTGGTGCGTCTCGGTACACCGCGCCGAGGCATTTTTCACCGGGGCTGTGGGGTTGCGCGCCCAAACAGTCCACTCGCCCAGACACCGCTTAGGAAGGCATGAACAGAAAGAAAGAGAGAGAGAGAGAGGTTGGCGAGTACGAAATAGCCGCCGCCGTGAGAAACGCACGCTTGCAAGGCTGCAGAGCCAGCGAGGGCGGCAACCCGAACAGCCGCCCCCCATTGCGGCATGATACTGCGGGAGCGGGTGGAGGGAGTCGGAAAGCGATTTTGATTTACGGCTGTTGACACAGGTTGTGACGCAGGTGCGAGACGTGACCGCGGTCATGCCCGCGCGTGCACGCAAGGAATGCGACACCACTCGCCGCATTTTCATTTTCTCCCGAGGCCCCAGCGTCGGCCCCTACGGCTGTGCGATGCCAGGCCTTTCTCCGAACGATGGTGCGGCTAAACAACGACGCGCCAACGAAATTGATTAGGCCGTTCTTGTGTACAAAGCGGACAGAAACACGGTGTTTACGTCGAAGACGCGTGGCCAGTTTAGCGACAAACGTTTGAGCAGCCATCCGCGTTATATGGTCAGATATTATACCGACAGCTCAAACGTCACGGGCCTGCCGGAACAACACTAGCACGGCGCGTCACGTGTCACAAGGGCGGGAGAGTGGTTGCCCAGCAGTGAGCTGCACCACAGGAAGCTGCAGCGTCAAGACGCGTACATATACGTCACCCAGCTAATGCACACCACAATGGTGAATACATTCTGTGAAATGGAGTCGTTAGTGGCACCACGTCCCTCTTTGATGCTCGACTTGCTCACAGCGTAGTTCCATTTCTTCGCGGACAAGAAAGCGTCAGCTAACCTCATAAACGCTGCTCAATGCGGGCCAGTTTATGAGACCACCTATATGGCTGCTGACGTGCCTCGAATAGATGAACCCTGTCGCACCAGTCAGGCACGGCAAACAAACCATCCACGGTCAATGGGTCAGGAAGAGTAAAGAAACAACGGGCCAATCTGAGGTCAGTCAGCCAGCCCTGAAAAAAAAGCGCGTACCGACGTCACGGTTCCAACATTTATACCGTCAACATTAGAAGCTCTCCCGGCAATATTATACTCACCGCTCGAGGCGCCCTCACCCACCGAAGACAACTACATAGGTGGCGCCGTTCCATCAACGGCTGCCGACACACGCGAAGAGGCAACCCTAAGGGCGAACAACGTAATCGATCATGTCGGTAAAAATTGCCGCAATTTACGCCCTGTACAGAACTCGGGCGCACCATCAGTGGTCCTTAAAACGTACCGAAGAGAAGCGGGGGGGGGGGGGGGATAATCAGTCCGACGACCTTCAAGAATGACCTTTCCACACCACTACGTGCTGCTGCTGCACAGATGAAAGAAGCCGTTTAGAGAGCTACGCACAATCTATCTCTTCGTGAAATGAAAACAGTCTTCCCTCGCGAAAACGACGCAGCTAGTCGGTCTGGGAGGGCAGGGCGCCCGAGCAAAAGCCGTAAACACACACACTCTGTTGCAAGCACGTATAGACCCGAATTACGAAAGAGAAACAGAGCGAGGTTAACGAAAGCGAAAGCGTTTCGTGCGCGTAGCGGCCCCGATGATGGCGGCGTTTTTTTTTTTTTTTTTTCCTCTACACTTCCTCCTCCGCTGCCGCTAACTACTACATGGGGGCGCAATTATCTAGCCGAATGGCGCTCTCGCATGATGAAGGTTTCGGAACAAGATGCGCTCGATTTCGACAGTTTACGGGGCGGTCATAGTTAAGACAACACAAGCGGCCGTCGGGAAGACCGCGCTGTACATACAGCAGCGAGTTGAGGGGAGGGGGGAGATGCAAAACAGACGAGGCGCGCCACAGCGGGCCTGCGCTCTCGGAGTGAAAAATGATCGGTCGCCGAGGCATCGCGCTCACGCAGATAATGCAGACCCCCCCAAAGGAATACGGAGCAGCCCCGCTTTAGTTTCCCCAGAGATATACACATTTCTCCCCTCTAGACGACAGATATACCCATCACGAAACAGCAACGCGCGATGGGCCGAGCGCCCAAATTTCGACGAGTGGCGTGGGTCCGACGTAACCAGCTGCCAAGAGCGAGCGGGCAATTTCGGGTGCGCATCGCCTAAACGACGCAACACCGAAAACGAAACAAAACAAAAATAACAAAAGAAATGAGGGCATGTTTTATTTTACACTCGCACCAGGCGGCGCTGGCAACGCCGCGCGCCCACGTAGCTCGGTCGGGGCCGATATGGGAGCAACACTCCATCCGGAAGATGACTTCGCTTCGGCCCCAGGCACATATATAACGCCCTCTGGGAGACCCAATAAGCGACCGCTCGAAGCACCCTTACGACTGCAGAGAAGACAGCCCCAGGAACCAACACCACCACCGCGGCAATAATAAATGCGCCGCCCAGCATTTGCGAAAAAAAAAGAAAACCGATATGAAGGAAGAACACAACGGATGACGTCTAGAGAACGGGGCACAGTGCAGGGGGGCGCCCCACACGGCCGCGCCTTTAAACGCCCTTGTCTCGACCGGTCCCTTCTCCTTGGCGCCCCCGCGGACGTGCAAAATGCCGGTCGCAGCCATTATATAAGTCTCGCGCAGACAGAGACGTCGCGGGCTGCCAGAACCATTCGTCATTGTTGTAGCTGAGGTGAGGAGGAGGAGGCGAGAGAGAGAGGTGCGATCGCTACCGTAATCGCCGACGCCCTCCGCAGCACGGATGGCGGAAACAAGAGCGCGCTGCCCATCCCGCGTCCGTCAGCCCCGTCTCGTCTCGGAGAAGCGCGGGTCGGCAGACGCCGGAAACGGCCTCGCGTCAGGATCACCAGGTTGAGCGGTGGTGACCCCCCCTCTCTTTCCATCGCGTCCACAGTGGGCAGGTCAGGAGCAAGCGAGGAACAACCAGCACGGACAGAGATGATAAGTGGCAGACGGTCAGGGCATCCGCCGCCGCCGCCCGTGTGATCGATATATCCCCCGAGTGGGGCCTTGACACGGAGCCCCAGAGCAACCCGGCCGCCGTCCGATCGTACCGAAGCGTGCTGACGCCCACGGCACCCCTCCCCGGCATATTCATACAGTCAGCAGGGGAGGGGGTCACGGCGAGAGCACTGGGAATGCACGCGCGATGCGTGCCGCCAGACCGCGCATTACCGCACACAGCAGTTCCCGCCGCTGGCAAAAGAGGAGTGCCCATGGCGTCTGCGAGACGAAGTGGGATGAACAAGAGAGAAAAACGCGCCGAGATCAAGGTGTACAATACGAACAACGTCGACGCGCAGGGGGGGGGGGGGGGGGGGGGCGCACACATACGATGGCGAGCATGCATGGGAGCGGTTTGTTCGAACCGGCCGTGGACAACAACAGAGAGATCCACACGCACGCACAAACGTAGATAGAGCCGTCGGTCGGGCCGCGCTCGCATATTCCCAACGCTGCTGCTTCCCCCTTCCCAGCGATACTCCTCTGGCGGATGACCCTACGGGGAACGACGCACCGCAGCGCACGAGTTCAATCGAACGATAATCATACACGAAATCCCTCCTCCTCGTTGCTCGCGCGGTATCGTAAAGCGCGGAGTTTATAGGGCCGGCCGGCCCGAGTCCCCCCTTCTCGTTGCTCACGCGCAAAATATCTTTCGGAAGCATTTGTCTCCAACAACCGAATCAGGGAAGACGAGATATATACGACGAAGACGGGGGGGGGGGGGGGGGGGGGGCAGCAGCGGGGCACAACGAGCCCAGCGATGAGAACACCGCGGACCGGACTTGCGCGGTCGCTAACTGTCGCGGCGGGCAATAAAACGAGATACGCGAACACACACACGCGCGCGCATTCGATGTAAGCATACGCGTGCGTACACACACTTACGGTCGCTCGGACACACATACCGCGCGATCGCCGCACGGAAGCAACCGGAGTGGAGAGCGTGCGCCGGTGACCTTGCCGTGCCGTTCCCAAGCGCCCCCTCCCAACTGCGGCTTCTTCCGCGTGCGGAAATCGGAAGACGACGAAACGGCGGGGCGCATACGTAAACGAAGGGACGGGCCACCGATCGAAGGGCAAGGACGGACGTACGACTGCCGTTACGCCACACGTGTGCGTACACGAAGCAGCATACGCGGACGGAAGGTTCCAAGCGGAGCTTGGCACGCGCTCCAGTTTGCGCTACGGCTTCGATCGGTGTCGTTTGGGAAAGGCCTGACCCCTTTCGCAATGCCCTCGAAGGAGAACTCTCGCCTCAAAGAGCAGGGGAGGGGGGGGGCGGCTACAGGTCCGGTCGGCGCCCGCCTACTAATGATATCGCATAACGTATTGTCGGAAGACAACTGCCGAGCACTTCGCTTAGCCAGATGGAGGGGCCTAGGCAACAGATGAGGGGGATACAAGCAAGCAGACACGAACAACGAGTTCGATGAATGCGTCAGTTCGGACGGACCCTGCCGTGGTGCACACGTCAGACCGGCATCTTTTCCGGCGATGATTCGATTATTGGTTCCATTCTATTATCTCGGTCCGGCAGGGCCGACTAGTCAATCCTGGTAGTAACACCCTGCCAAAGAGGCGTCTAACAAATGATAAAAAAACAAGCCTATCACGTATCCCAGCCCCCGACATTCTGACAGCCGTACAACGCAGATATCGCGCTCGCATCTGCGGCGCACGCTCATAAAACAAACCCGATCCATGACCATCTTAAGTTGCGTGGCCAATCCTTTGTCTTCACAGGGTCTTCCATTGTGCTTCTGTTGGGCTTCTCAATTACCTGCACGGGCCCTCGAGGCGTCCCTAACAACGGGCTAAGAATTGCCGCACTCTACACACGACTCTGGAGGTAATGATCTAACACCTGAAGTTGCAGCACACGCGCGATAATTCAAACTCGGATAACTCGCATTTTCTGTTAATTCAAACAAATTTCGACATCTTTGCAGGCCGGCTTTATTTTCATTGCACTCTAAAGCTACTTAATTCGTACCGCGATTACGCATAATTCAAATTTATTTCGTCTTGGCTCCAATTCTCCCGGCGCGCAAAAGAGCGGCGGCCGACGTCGATGCATCAGGTTAGCGGCGCCGCGGCAACTGAAAATTCGACACTCGTATACCTCGAGACGCCATGAGATCGTTCAAACGTCCCTCCTCACGCCTGAACTGCGCGGTGGCACATTGTTGCCTGCGCCAGCCCTCACGTGCGCGCATCGCCAGGCTCGACGACAATCGGAGGGCCCTCGCCCACATGTAGTTTCGTTTTCTGAGCTTCGCTACCAGCCCAGTGATCTATTTATCGAATTTTACAGCGATAGCTGTCAAGCGCCAACTCCCAGGGCCCTTCCTGGGCCCGCTCTTTACGCCGGAACGGGCGCTGAAAAGGGGCATGCATCTCCATGTTCCTGGTGCTGGCTGGCTTCCCCTAGCCGACTGAGAGAGTTTCAAGCCGTGAAGAGAAGGGGTTTGGGGGGGGGGGGGGGGATGAAAGGACAACTTAAACCGCGAAGAAAAGTTCGGGGGGGGGGGGGGGGGGGGGGGGGGGGGGGGGGGGGGGGGGAACCTGAAAGAGCTTCAAGCCATAAAGCAATGAGCCAGGGAGAGCTGATCCTCCCATTGTTATAAACCACACCATTCTTCTGACGGGACCCTATATCTAGCACAGACATCGGTGCCTCACCAAGGCTCGCTGGCGTCTCCTGCAGTGCGCATGCGCAGACCGGTTTTGGCGTACCCCAAGAGCGCCAACGCTCCAAGGGCCGTTAATGAAAGCGGTGGGTGCGTTAATGACGTCCCCACCCCCCTTCCCCTTGGTGGGTGGATGTTCCCCCCCCCCCCCCACCAAGGAGGGGGGCGTCAATAACGCACTCACGTTATATCATGGTCAACCTCGGTCGCATAAGCCAACGGGTGGCGCTGTTTGGAACAGCCGCCTGCCAGTGCAGGGGTGCATCACTTGACCACTACACCAGTGCCATATGAGGTCACTATCTTTTCTACCTCAAACTATCCCCAAAACGAAACGAGTAAACAGCTTCCGGTGAATCTTACATACCGTATTTACTCGAATCTAGGCCGGGCACGATTCTAAGCCGAGACCCGAAAGTTGAAGGCCACAGAAAAAAAAAAACTTACCTCGATTGTAGGCCGGCCGAAAAAACAACACTGTTTATACCTCCTTATCACAATTACTTTTATGACGCGACACGACTGTTCTTACGTCGCCGCGCACGTGAAAGTGCGTGGCGCGAAACGACTGCACCATGTGTCTGCGCATAGGCGACTTGGTGTAGAGAGAGGAACTCGAGTGAGACACAGCGGGAAGCATCGTGCCTGCATGCTCTGCCGAAGCGCGATTGGTGGCCCCCAGAGGGACCGTTGAAAAAAAAAAGCTGCCAAAGGAGCTTTGAGAGAAGAGGAGGAGGAGAGGCGGCGTTGGGCGAGGAGACATATGCAACGCCAGCCCGGGATCAGCCCCCGCTCATTCGTCATCATCATCGCTGACTTCTTTATCGCTGGCCTCCTCGAACAGTGCACTATCTTCACTGCCATCAAGTGCATTAGAGATGCAGCCTTGCGGAATGAGCGTGCAACCAAGCTTTCTGGGATGTCATCCCAGGCTGCAGCTATCCAAGTGGCTACAACTCCCAGTGAGGCGCGCTTTATTCGGCCTGTTGGTGTAAGCTCGCGCCGCTCTTCACTAAGCCAGTCCACGTAGTACTTGCGCAGCCGATCCTTGAAAGGCTTATTGAGGCACACATCAAGAGGCTGCAGCTGGCCTGTCATGCCGCCGGGTATGATGGCGACGTCGGTACCGGCTTCGGAAAGCGCAGCTTTTACGCCGTCAGTGAGGTGTCCACGGTAAGAGTCCAGGACGAGGAGGGAACGTTTGGGCCAAGAGGGCCCCTGGACGCCGCTGCCAAACCATTCTGATCCACTGCTCAACCATATCGCTCGCCATCCATCCATTTTCGTTGGCGCGGACGATCACATTTCTTGGAAACACTTCCCGAGCTGGTAGAGTCTTCCTCTTAAAAATTATATACGCCGGCAGCTTGTGGCCATCCGCCGTGCAGGCCAGCATTACAGTCATGCGCTGCTTTTCGTATCCGGCCGAGCGCACTTTCACTTCCTTGGCACCTTTTTCGTTCACGGTGCACGCCACTGGCATGTCAAACCATACCGGCGTCTGGTCAGCGTTTCCCATTTGTCCTACGGCGTAGCCGTGCTCCATCCTCTTCCTTATTACGAATCGCTGAAATGAGATCAGCTTCTCTTCGAAGTCGCCCGGCAGCTTTTGACAAATGGACGTGCGACGTCGGAGGCTGAAGCCAAAGCGCTTCATGAACTTCTGCAACAGCCCCGGCTGGCTTTGAACAGTTTCCCGGGGGACGCCTCGCTCTCATCGCCAGCTCTCTTGCTTTGGCTTGCAGCACTTCCGTGGTCACTGGAAGTGCTGCTGACCTCTGCGTCTCCACAAACTCGGCCAGAGCTACCTCCACTTCTGGATGGCGGCCTTTCTTGGGGCCCGTGAAAGTTGTTCTCGTTGCCGCGCAAGCAAAAATTTCGTTACGCTGCCCCCTCCAACGGCGAACATTCTTCTCATCCACGCCGAAGTCCCGCCCGGCTTGAAGATTTGACGACTGCTCTGCAGCGACTATAACTTTCCGCTTGAAGGCGGCACTATAATGGCACCGCCTGTTTGGTGCCATGGTGTTGGTGATAAAAACTACGCACGAAAACTTCACTGCTGCGAATGTGCTCACGCCACCGCACGTGAACAGAACAAGGCCAAAATGGCAGCCAGTGCTCATGTGTGCTTTGATCAGTATCGGCTACGGATAGCAACGGCTACGGATAGCAACGGCTACAGTGCTGTCTTTCGTTGGCGTTTTGTGGGGGCGCCACCTGCGTGCTACATTTATTCGTATTTTACGAATACGAAACCTCGAAACGAAATCCTCGAATCTAAGCCGACATAAGAGTTCTACATCTCGTTTTTTTGAAAAAACTATCGGCCTAGATTCGAATAAGTCGTAACCGTCCAGTGAGTTTTTTCCCCTTTTTCAAGGATTCGGAAATGTAAGAGTTTCAGAGAATTTTGAGTAACAAGACTGCTTCCTTTTTGTCCCCAAATTGTCAGTCTTGAAATTATGGCATGGAACATGCGCTCTACCAGCCCGTAGCAACGCCAACTATACGGGCCACTAGTTGGCACGAGAGAACTCCCTCCCGTGCTAGTTGGCGCGTCGCTGGTATTCTTTAGTTAAAACACTCTTAGCCAAAATTAGTCCCGTGGCAGCAATAGCAGCCGTTAGTCCCAGTAAGCAGCGCAAAAGGAGCAACTGCGACCGCGTGCGTGAAGTGTGCAGACTTCACGGACCCAATGCTTAGTCCTTGGACTGAAAAAGACTAACTGAAGGACGAACGACAGAATTTTCTCCCTCTGCTTCGCCGCCGTTACTCACCAAACAAACATGGCAGCACCCTTCAAAGCAGGACCCCTCGCTTCAGGCTGGTTTTGTCGTTGTTACTGCCTTTTCAGTGCATTCACTGGACATAAATGGAGCATCGGTTTTTCGCTTCGTCTTATTTGACCTATAACAAAACGTATAAGTGATATTTTTCATTGAGAGTGACGATTCTGCCGCTGCTGGGGCTAAGAGGTGCGTCGGTTTGTTGACAAAAATGTCTGCCGTCCTAACAACCAGATGGTGCCACTAGTCTGTGCTTATCGTTGATTCTCTGTCTGCACATGCTGAGTGGTATTGTGAATATGGTGTAAAGTCCTGCAAAATAGCTGTGTTTAACGTATGGAAGCTTGCATACGCATATGGTACAGCGACAGCGTCGAGATGGTCACTGGGAAGTGTGAATGAGGCAGCATTTTGGTGGCAGCGGATTTCGCTTGCTCTCGCCGCCGAATGCCCAAGTGTAATGCACCATAAGGCCAGTGACAGCACCGCCGCTCGTCCGTGCCAAACAGGATGGAATTTTTCGCGTAAGAAAAGGCTTTGTAGAATCAAAGCGAAGAGAGGTGAATGACTGTGTTTTAGTGAATTAGCACATAAGCCCGCATCTACCGATTTTGCGGATCTTTGTCTGAAGACTGCTTGGCCTTGACACAACCTAGGTGGCCCCCCCTAGGTGGCAAGTGGTCCACCTAGGTCATATGACCTTGTGACATCATAATCTGCCCAGCGGACTGTGAGCAAACTGCCCACCGTGGCAGGTGGCAATTCAATTCATGACTGGTCGCGAGAGGTTGCTCGCTCAGGAAGAACAATCTGGGTCTCGCATGCACCGGTGTAGCACCTGCCATCGCAGGGCAGGGGCTCATTGCTTTACCACTGCACCAATGCACCAGGAGTGGTATGAGGACTCCTAGCAATCCATGAATGTAAAGTAGAGAATGGCCAACTCAGCATATATGGGCATTAACCCATTAACGCTATCTTGTCATACCCATCAGGCAGAGCTGTAGCGTCCCCTTCAGTTTCTACTGCGCGAGCACTAAGGCCTCCCTCACCGATTTCACAAATCTCTGCCTGAAAATTGAGCCTTGAACTGAAGCCAAAACTGTAAAAACTGACGTGCTAGTGCACCTAATCTGCATTTGGTCTAACTATGCTAAATCATCCGTTATTCCCCCCCCCCCCCCCCCCCCCCCCCCCCCCCCCCCCCAACCCCCTTCAAACCGATGACCCAAATGACTGCTGACACAACAGGTGACAACTGAAAATAATGCCACAATATCCAATTGAGGCAACATTTTTTTTATACAGCCATGGATTTATAAGAGGAAGGTAAAAGTGAATTATTTTCTAGGATTACAGGTACCCTCCCTAAAGCACTGCTAGGTTACAACATTGGGCAGCATTTCTTTTTACTTTTTGCCCACATCTTCAGCGCTGCTTTGCGAAAGTGACACTGGCAGCGACTCACTTGGACGCAGGCGTGCTGGCGCTCGTGCTGCTCCTTGGCCCGACGCAGCTGCTCCTTCTTGGTCCACAGCTTCTGGATCTCGTTCTCCTCCTCGCTGGACTTGAACGGGGTCTCCTGGTCGTCCAGGGAGTCGCCCAGCTCCAGCTCCTCGTCTGACTGCAACCGTGAAGTCAGGCATGCGCCGCTGCTCGAGCCTTTTGCCACTCCCCCATCATCACCACCACCACCCTACAACGACGATAAAGAGTGTTTTCACTGTCGTTTGCACTTGGCAAGGAAAAGGAAAAAGAAAACAAAAGCCTCCTAACAGATGTGTTTCGCTTTCTACAGTGCACTAATATGTTGCTTGTGTTATTTTGAGCTCTTTCAGATCCAAATTGAAGGGTGTCTGCCTTCATGTTTTGGGACAAAAAGAACATCCCGAGGCGACACTTGAAACAAATTCCACTGCCCGATACAGTGAAACTTTCCTTGAACAAACTTCAAGAGACCCCAGGGAAAAGTTTGTTAAAGTGAAAGTTCACTCAACTGAAATAAGTGTGCGGCAGCTTGTTGCCATGAGGCGAAAAAATCAGGTGGTCAAATCGTATATCAACCCATTTATTTGTCACTCTGCTCAAGTTCTCCTAATTAGCACCTTGCAAAGAACGCTGTAATCTTCTGCTGCACTTTTCCATTTAGGACTGCAGCAGTTGTGAACTGGGTCACTATGTCTAAGCGCTCGTGAACCTTCTCTGGCACAACGGCCTGCTGGGCAGCAAAGGCTTTAACTTTTTCCAGGGCGATTAGTGCTTCTTTGGCAGATTTTTTTGGCACTTCACCGTGACTGGTCGAATCTCTCTCATCTTCGCCTTCTTCAGGTACTGAACTCTCTACAATATCTTCCGTAGTGAGTGCAGCATTTGTCTTCCCCAGGGAGTCACAGGCGGCATTCTCCCCAAAAGACAAACGGCTATCTGCACCTAGTCTTTCTGACAATTCCTGCCAGCCACCTGGCTCACTGTTTTCTTCATCAGTGCCATGGTCCTCCGCTTCGAGATTGGTGTCCACAGCAATCCAGTTTGCTGCATGCAGATCTGCTTTTTGCCAGCAATTCACTATCGTTGCTGGTTTTACACTCCACCAAGCTCCTGTGAGCATGCCTGCTGCCTGCCGCACATTGATCGCTTCAGGCTTCTGCATTCTTAAATTTACCACAATGTGCTGCATAAGCCACTTCCTGTAGTTTCGTAACGCGCTAATGGAGCGCGGTCGGCGCGGTTCTCAGCGTAAAAAAGTGCAGCAAAAAGGGTGGGTTGTACTTCAAGTCCTCAGTATTACCTAGGAGACATGGGATGGCGCGTTGGAAACTGTCCATAGAACTGAAATGCATACTGCACTGAATTTCGGTAAACTGAAGGGCGTTTGCATTGGGTTCAATGGTGCAACGGTGGGGGGTTTAAAAGAGTTTGTACAACTGAATACTTCGTTTAAATGAAATTCGTTCAAGTGATATTTTACTGTACACATATTTGTCCTGCTGTAAACAGATTGAGAAAGGAGATTGATAATCCAGCAAAAGTCAATGAAATCCAAAAGAAGCTATTGAAACTGCAGAAAGCCGATTAGATGCTCAACGACAATAATACTGCCTTCAATATATCAAAGAATGAATACTTCCCCCATGCCATGATAGGAAATGACTTCCTACCACACCGCGACCTGATTCTTGACATTGCTGTGAAAGATTTCAATGCAGAAATCTGCAATCCAACAGCAGTAAATAAAGTACATAAATGCGAATGAAATTCCATATGCTTGCCATAAAACACACAACGTAGGGGGTTTACATGCTGCACTGCGTGTGTCAGGCTTTCCTGCCTGCACCACTCCTATGACCAAGAAACTCACAACTGTGTGGCTTGCATGTTATGCCGCAGCCAACAAGCAAGCCTCTCATAGAGTGCTGCAATGCACGACCCTCGACGCTACTCCGTATTGAATTTCAGTGCCGTATTAATAGGAGACGCACGTCGCCCCAGCTCCCGGTTTAGAACAGCTAAGCCTGGATATATCGACTTAATGTTTATGTCGAAAGGTCAGAACATCCCCTTGAAAATCTCATGCAAAAGTACAGCATTACTGGCTGATTATACTGAGCTCGCGTTCAGCAGAACACTCAATAAATCACACTGCCGCTTTTTCGAACGGTCCTCTTAGACCCTTTTCGCATGTGGAGACAGATCAACTGCATAGCCTTGGGCAGCTGCTGGCAGTGCTGGCGATGTGAACCGCGTGACGAGGTGAACGTGAGGAGTATTTGAAGGGGACCTCCGGTCATACTCATTTTTCATGCCACACCACTGTCAAGCAGTGAATCCAAGCTAACCAAGCCCTTCTATCCCCCTCCTCCTTGCGCAGTAGCGGAAGCGGACACCTTATCAGCAGGATTGCATTCTCAAAGCAGGTGCACTTCTTTGCTTGACCGTGTTTTGTGTGCTGCGTACTGGTACACGGGACTCTATTTATTATAATTAAGTTCCCCGAATGCTTAACAGAGTACGGTCTTCAAAATAATGCTTCAGGGAAGGGTTAAAACTTTACCATTCATGACCAGTACGCTGAAAATCTGGATAATTCGCTTATCTCAGAACTTCATTCATTGAAACATTTCACTGTTTTTGAAAGCTACCGAGGGATAATTGTACATGCAAGAAAGCCCGCCAACATGTGGAGCTGCAGTGCATCAGAAGGCATCAACTATTACAAATTTAAACAGCTTTTTCTTCAGCTAATAAACTGGCGCTTGTGCTTATAGCCTTCTTTAGTGAAAGTTGTACTCAGTGAGCAACAGCATCAAAGTAGGGTCAGATTAGTAAATAATGAAAACACAGTACCCTGTTTAATATAAGAGACCTCTCATGTAAGATATAGAAACTGCTTTCCGGTACATTTTCTTTATAAAGGGGATCAACCATAATGCCGCAGAATTGAGTGCCCCGCCTCAACACCACGACAGTGCTCCTTTCGAGGCCCACCAGATCCCGTTCTCATTATCTAACACGTAACCGATAACTCAGCAGTTATCGGTACTCAAGAGTTATCGATAACTGCAGAGTTATCGATAACCCAAAAGTTATCGGTTAGGACGGCCTACAATGCTGAAACGCATGTCGGAAAAGGTGCTCAAAAGAGCAACCGGATACATGTCACTGCACAGCTCAACAATGGGGCACTCACCGAATCGTAGGTGACCTCTTTCTCCGAGTCCGACTCGACGTCACAGACTGCGATCAGTGAGACGAAGCGCTTGCGCTCAACATTGAACTCCAGGTATGGTGGCGAGATGCCACACAGGTAGTCTCCAAAGAACTGGATGCGGCTTATGCGTAGATAGCTGCGGGCCCGTTCCTGCATGAGAACAACCCGCCCCGGTCAGACAGCTGTGTCTATTTGCTTACCCTCAAGGTCACCTATAAGAAAGTAAAACCGAAGTCGGATAAAAAAAACAAAAATGCAAAACCAGTACCAATGAAATGAATGCAATACCAATACAAGCAGTAACAACAAGCACAGGAATCAAAGCGCAATGTTAATAACAGTTTACATCAAAAGCTTGCGATGGCAGATGAAAGAGATGTAAAAACATGATACAATAAAAGCTCGTTAATTCGAACTGATGCCCGAGTCCCGGCACAGCCCTGCGTATTTCAATGGGGGAAAACTCCTGATAATTTGAAAAAGTCGGCATCTGCTATGGTTAATTAGAACTAGGAGCCACTAGCTGACACCACTCCTCGTAGTTAGAAGTTGACCCATAGCGAGTAAAACACGCTCCAAATTTACGAGAGACGTAAAACAATGGAAAAGAAAAGAAAGCCGAGAGCATGAGCCTCATGGAGCCCGTGTGCCGGTGCATGCCGTAGCAGGTTTTCGTTGTGTCGCGTCGCTCGGTCGCGATCACGTGGCGTAAACAACGTAGCATGGTGGTTCGGGCGATGCCAGCTTTTGTTAGTGCCGCGAGCGCGAGCTACGTGGACAGCAGCATGGACACATTGGAGCCCTTGAGTGATGCCGATATAATCGAGGCTGCATGCTCCCAGCAGACGTCACAGGGCTCACGTGCGGTGAGAACAGCCGACAGTGGCGAGTTCGACAGCGGCGATGAGACTATGCCAACGCCAAGTGCACATGAAGTAGCGCCGGTGCACGATGTTGCAGCATGCCACTTCTCTGTCAATGAGAACTCTATAACGTTGCGCAGGAGCTTTGGGCAAGCTGCAAATGATGCTGATGGAGTTTCGGCAGAAGAAACGCAAGCAAATGCACTTCGCCGATTACATTTAATTTTGGCAGCCCTTCCCCGTAAATAAATACGTTTTGGAGCATAAATATGTCATACCTTCCAGAACAAAAGCTCTCTGCTCACACGAATGCATTCCAGTGCTTGTTTCTGGCGCATAGCTGGCCAATCAATTTATTTTATTTGGCACTAGGACCGGGTGAATTTAATTCTCAGAATATGCCCACCACAAACGTGTTGCGCCTAGCTCGCGATAACGAGTCTAGATAAGACTGCTTCGGGTTCTGCCTGCACGGCGGGACGCTATGACCGCTCATTCTAGCCTCCATTCGATAATTCGAACGTTGCTTAAGGGGGGGATGAGGGGATCGGAGCAATCTTTTTTACTTTTTGACTTAAGAGTGATGAAATTTGGCAGAATGGCTTGAAATAGCATTAAACAGACAGCTACGAAGTTTCACAATGATATCTTCAGTAGTACTTATTTTATCATGGTTTATAGGTGGTCACATGTTGCTTGCTCGTGGAAAGCCTAGCATGACAGCAAAATGGGTTATGGATCTGTAAATGTCTGTAATAGTTATAAGAAGTATGGCCCAAATCAAGATTCTCTTAATAATTTCTTTTATTGCGAAGCAATACTACTTTAGGTCGCACTTCAGCCCGTTCCGTGGCGAGGCGGTGGTAGGCACCATTGACCTTTAGCGTGACCTCGCTGCGTGACGTCACACCACGTGACCTAGAGTGACGTCACACCAGCTGTGTAAAAACGGGGCCCCATCTCACGCCGTCGCGAGGCGAGGCGGTAGCCACCAACGGCGGCCTAACTCCCGCTCCTCTCACCAGGGGCGCTACAGTCAGTGACGTCACACCAGCTGTATAAAACAGCTCCGCTCCTCTCGCCAAGGCAGTCATACAGCCAGATGCTACGATGGTGCCTACGAACAAGGCAGCTCGGCAGAACGCAAAGAGGAAGCATCAGCGAGCTACGGAGACGGAAGAAGAACGAGAAGCTTCGCAATCACCAGGCTTAACCAAACTAAGCCACGGCCGTTTTTTAAATTTCTCTGCTCTTTTTCTAAACAACATATTGTGCACCTTCTCTTTATGTTTTGAATGTATCTTGCTCCAATTATTGTGTAATAAAAAATGGTGAGCCCAAACGATAAATCTGGGACTGTCTTGAGGTAAGGCACATTTTCAGCAATAACAACAAAACAAACGGGATTAACGCTTCTGGCGCAGGGTGGCACAGAAAATCGCATTTGCATTAAAACAGTGCAATTGGTGCAGCTGTCCCACAGCTGGCTGTGTAAAAAACGTGGATTGATGCAGGTATGCAGGTAGTTGTACCCTTGCTAACATCTGACCTTATGGGGACTTCTTTTTCGCTGATGTAGTGCTAGTCCCGCAGTAGAAACGGGAACTTGAAAGTACAAAAGTGAGGCACACGATTATGAACTTTGAAATGTGTGATTCTACACCTGAATTCCAGACAACAAATGCTACATATAGAAGTTCAAAATCTGATCATGTGAGGAAGCTTAGAAGAACTCAGAAACGTGGCCTCTTGCAAGTACATGCTAGGGCACTTCACCTATAATTCATGTCAGCACGCCCTACCATTGATGCCATCGAAATGACAAGCCACCGCGGTGGCTCAGTGGTTATGGTGCTTGGCTGCTGGCCTAATTGACGCAGGTTCGATCCTGGCTGTGGTGGTTGCATTTCAATGGAGGCGAAATCCTAGGGACCCATGTACTGTGCGATGCCAAGTTCATGTTAACGAACCTCAGGTGGTCGAAATTTTTGGAGCTCTTCACTACGGCGTCCCTTATAGCCCGAGTTGCTTTGGGACGTTAAACCCCCCCTCCCTCCCCCAAACCATAAATGAAATGGCATCAAAAGAATGCATGCCTGCCCACTATTTTTTTTTTCTCGACATGCCTTGTTGTGCTGCTGAAACTTGTCTTTAATGAAAAAACAAAATCAAGAAAACTTCCAGATACATCGCCCAAATTGCCGGGTGCAACTGCTACAGAAATGCATTCTCTCCGATAGCGCTCAGAAATGAGGATGTATTACCGATAGTTTTATTTAAGCCCCCATTCTTTCTACACAACCTCCCACAGAGCCCACACATTCTACTGAAGCTGTCTTCTTTGTTTAAGAGTTCGTCTTCCTCTTCTTCCAAGCCAGCTAGGACAACATGTAAAACCTGTCCTCCTAAATGCATAGCCATGTACAGAGTGTATGCCTGCAAACATATGAAAGCTCTTTGGTGTCACCCAAGGAAGCCTGGACATGAACTTCCATTGTTTGCAAGGTCTGCGCACAAGCCTTGGAATGCATTTTTGAATTAACAGTGTCGACAAAAACTACTGCTTCAAGGAGTGACCAGACCATGCCTTCACAGCCTAACCAACCCGAGACTCACCCGATCACAAGGCAACTGGACGTAGAATGCCTCCTGAGGGGCGCCGAGCAGGGGCACGAAGCTGGCTAGAGTGGCATCTTCAGGTAGCGTCACCAGCTCACGATCTGCAATGCAAACACCAGGGCAAGAGACACTGCCTAACTGCTGCAGCATCGACAACTGCAACAGACTCGCGCTGGTTTTTACTTCTCGTGTCTCGATCTGTGTTTCAATTGCTAGAAGCCGAACTGCACTCAGACAAGCTTGTGATTCAGCGCTTCAGTGGGGTATTCAAAGCACATTTTCCGCCTTCAAAGGCTTCTTAACTACCGCAATCACTGAGAGTGTGCTTCAGGTTATGTCGTCCCACTGACATGACGCACTTCTCAAATGCCTACCAGCTGAATTACAGCTGTGAAACCAACAATATTCAAAAGTTGCACATCCAGGACAGAATAAGTGTACCATGTCATTGTACTTAACAACTGCAAATTGCTCAGAGCAAGCAGAAAGTGCCTACCTTCCCCAGGCTCCTTGTAAAATGTCACGTCGCTCAAGTTCAACTTTCGCAGAACTGTCAACAGGTCTGCAAGCGTTGTCCAGACATTTCCTTTTACACTAAAAAAAGGAAAGAAAAAAGAGCAAGCCAAGCATTTCATTAGCTGCACACATGCAACTTATTAAACAACACAGCATGCCTGCTTCCAAAGTTGTGCCTTTGCATTCCAGCAGCCAAAAAATAAGGCATTACAATGCGACATGATTCCCTTCAGTGTAGCGCACACTATCGACTCAAGAGCCATATTACAATGCAGCAACTAACAATAGATCCCTTTCACAATTATTTAAGCTGCCCTTTTCCCTACTCACGGTGTTACCAGCCGTTGCCAAAGCAAGACTAAACTACTGAACACGCCGACCACTACACAGCTACATGTTGTGTTGTCACTGGAATCACACTGACATAATCCACCTCACAAACAGACAAAAAATGCGTTATTGTCCTTTTAAAATTTTGCCCATCCAGCATTAGTTGGCCATGCAACACTGAGGTTGAAGCCAATCTAACAGAAAGCAGTCCATTTTGCATACCCAGGCACAAAGCCCTCAAGCTCTACACAAAACAACGGCATGAGAATACAGCTCCAGCTGTGAATGCCAAAATGCCTACAACCCATTAAGTTTTACGGAACATTTCAATAGTATCTGCATACAGAAGAATCTCAGTGATATGAATTTCATGGGGTTGCAAAGAAACTCGTATGCAGAAGCACAGAAAATGCATTCCCGCAAATTTGTTTACCACTGACAAGATATCCACGGCTGCGTGGCCACAGCTCGATACAGCGTGACTGGCAAGCACGACATCGGCGATGTGCGGGCCGCGCACTGCCGCTTACTGATGCTCGCAATGCATACCACACAACTAGCTATCGCGGCATTGGTGATTCATGAGCTGCTGTTAGTGCTTGAGGGTGCAGTCGCGGCTCGCGCATCCGTATCATCCGTAGCGGCGCGGGAGAGACTTCAGAACATCCGAGACATCTGGAATTCCACATACAGTGCACAATGCACTCCGGCCGGGGAATGCTACGAATTCACATCATTGCGAAATTCATATCAATCGTGTTCAAATCAGAGATTCTACTGTATAACTTTGCAACACAGCTGACCACTTGTTGGAACATGGAAACAGGGTTGTGACACATGAGTAAGTAGCCCAGGCTATCATGCGCCAAACAGGAGGCTGAAAAGAATATGAAAACGTTGTAACTGGGCGCCTTTCATGCAGTGACCTTTTCCTCCACGAAACATTTAGAAGAAAATACTAATCTTCCCAATGAAGCCAACCCGGTGCGGTACTTCAGTGGTTAGGGTGCTCGGCTACTGAGCCCACTTGGGTTCGAACCTGACCGCGGCGGCCACGTTTTGATGGAGGCGAGACACAAAAGGCGCCCCTGTGCTGTAGGATGTCAGTGCACTTTAAAGATTCCCAGGTGGTCAAAATTATTCGAAAGCCGTCCACTGTGGCTAATCTTTCTTCCTTTCTTCTTTCACTCCCTCCTTTATCCCTTCCTTACCTCGTGGTTCAGTTGTCCACTAATACACGCTACAGTTACTGCCTTATTTCCTCTTCTCAAAAACCAATTTTCATTTCATTTTTCCCAATGTAATCCTTCTGTTAGCCAGCCATTAAACAGCAGATGAAGCTTGTCATTTTTCTGCCTTGAGCTAGCCCACAATTTTTTCTTTAAACTGTGAGAGCAGCACTGGTGTCACAATGCAAAAATGCCAGCATCTGCCTGTCTGTCCCAGACACCCAACTCGACACTACTCTAGAAGTTCCACCCACCACCAACCCACCTACCTCCACCCACTAGAAGCTCACACAGCAGCGAAACAAAAAAGCAACTGAAATGCCCGCACAAGTACCTGGTGTTGTAGTCGCAGGGTGAGGGCGGAGGCATCCACAGCCGCTTCTGACAGGACATCCAGTCGGTCCACACCTTGAGGGCGGGCAGCAGGTCGGCCAGGTCATCCGACAGGGCGACGCGCGGGGAAGAGGACCCCGGTGTGGAAGACGGGGAGGAAGACGGGGAGCCCTGCTGCAGCAGCTGTGTGGCCCTCTCCAGCATGATGGCCACATGGGTGAGCACCACCTGTAGGCTCTGTTCTTGGAGCAGCGACCGACAGTCAGGGTCCAGGCTGCCCACTGCAGACAAGAAAAGAACAAGGGAAAAGAATTTGACCCTGCATCATCTCCTGAACCCCGAAGGACTAGGGCAAAAGAGTAAAGACGGTGCATGCGCTGCCATTGTCAAGTAAGTGCTTAGTGAAAGAAGCATGTCTAAATTTACCGATAACAAAAGATTTAAACAAGACAAACGGTTCGATGTGTGCTCATAAAAATGGCCCTTCAGCTGCTTGTAATGCTATGCACAGTTTGCCATGCATCTTTACTCATTTCGGAGAGGTCAGGAATGCTTCGACTATCTCACGGCAAAGCTGATCAGTGCCAACTTGGCCAATTTTCTATTTTGCTGACAAGAATTAAGATGCAGCGCGGACTACTAAAGACCAAGTAATTACTCCACTATAATTGGTCAGCAAGTCAAATGACAAAAACAAAACCATTTCTGTGGTTTAACTCATAACTCATGCCCCCGAGACAGAACTCAGTGTCTCAAAAGGTAGCCGGCAAAGTCAACAATCGCTAAATTTGAGTGACTTGCAGCCATCATCTCTACACGTCAGCACACAATCTAACTGGCTCGGTGAATGTCACAACAGATGCATTTTCTATAACTGCTGTGCACCAACACATAAAAGCATTCTGACGCGTCGCCACGCATAAGCCATCATAAATTTCAATTGTGCAACAATTGTGATGTACTGATCATGTAGCACCACCTCAGGCAGGGTTAATTGATGATGATAATGGTGATGCACCACGTAGGAAAACCATGTGCACGAGGAACACAGTACATTTCCGTTTCTACAGCACTCCATGCTTTTTATTTCAAATTAAGATCTGAAACTGAGCTAGTTGGCACAATTTAATGATCACAAACGGCATGAAAAACAGGATGCAAAAGATACAAGACAAATGAGACAAGTTATAAATTTCGGGTACTCGGACACGATGCTAGACCACAATAGAGAGGACCTCGCATTTCCTTTAGATCACTGTGATTGCAGGCATACGCTAAATAGAAGAGAGAAAGAAACAAGTGCAAAGACAAGTGGACACCTGGCAGCAGCCACTGGCACCCACCTTTCAGTGAAGTATTGGCCACAGTGAACATATTGATGGCGAGCAATTGCAGATGCCGGGTGTGGGTGATGGCCGCAGGCGTCCTCTGAAGCAGGCACCGGAACTCCATCAGCATGCGCCGAGCAGTCTCGGGGAACGTCTCCATGCTGTGTCAAAAGAGGGCGCCAAGTTGCACATGAGCGTCATGACACATAATCGTACGATACACTACAAAAAGTTGATAGAGCTCGTGTGAATACAGCCTCAATGGTTATGAATACTTCAGAATCTGCGAACACACAATAGACAGTTTTGGCTGTGTTTACTCAAGTACTTGCGTACGCAAAGCGCTACGGCG
This sequence comes from Amblyomma americanum, assembly GCF_052857255.1. Taxonomy (NCBI): domain Eukaryota; kingdom Metazoa; phylum Arthropoda; class Arachnida; order Ixodida; family Ixodidae; genus Amblyomma; species Amblyomma americanum. The sequence continues at coordinate 33,083,980 of NC_135498.1, read as the reverse complement.
CCGCGTGCGTTACACTGTCCGCTCCGAAGTATAGTTTTAGCTGGCCGAGCCGTAGCGTCCCTCAGGAGCATGTAGCGCCATCTAGTGACAAGACGTCAAAGCACATCAACGCTCGGTTGAAGAAAATTTAATCCGTGATTACTGATAACTAGTAAGAGTGCATTGGGAGCCTTTTTTGTTCCAAGAAAAACTATGCAAACCGAAGAAAATGTAAGAACTGGCTAAAAGCTAGAGAACTGCTTCGCCAGGTGTCGTTGCTACGAGGAAAACCCACTACATTTAGTTAGGCCTAGGAGCTTGAAAATCGCCAAATTATCTGAAAAACAGGGGCTAGTTATCGCTTATACCACTACGTGTGGGCAAGAGTAGGCGAAATAAAAGCGAACCGCTACCATTTGAGCAAGCTATTGCGTCAGAGAATCCAGCGGCAACATGTATTTATTCCGAAGCGGGCGAGCAGGGCGCCGCCATCTTGTCAACGTTAGCGTACGCAAGCCACGCAAGCGCTGCAAAGCAAAGTCCGCTGGCTAGCGTACGCACGCAAGACTTGTGCTTGCATACTGCGCATGCGCACTACCGTCCCCACAAACTCCTTGCGTACGCTAAGCCATTGCGTATGCACAGCTAAAACTGTCCAATGGGCGGGGGGGGGAGCAACCTGATTACAAAATCCTTACTGTTCCAGCAAAAGGGTGATTCCAAACTAGAGCTCTAAACTGGGAACAATTTTTCTCCAAATTTAAAGAAGCTTTACAGCTTTCCTCTGCAGTCCATGGCTGTACGCATGTGGAACTTGACAATTGCTGCTGCCTCAGAAAGCCATTTCCTCTTTAACACAGGGACTGCCCCCAAATATAGAAGGTGCACTTACCCAACCCTGGTGAAGAGCTTCCCGTGGACGTGCAGGAAACTCAAGATGTACCGTTTGTTGAGCTGCAAAGGTAAGAAATTGCCAAAAATTATAAAGAAAGAAAATATCCCGTCAAGCCATAACCTATACACAGAAAAGAAAAGTTTCATATGCAACGCTTTATAACCACTGAATTGTTGCGTTGACATAAGGCACCCCAGAACACAATGCAAGGCAGCGGTTCTAGAACTGGTCTTTCACAGCGTTAACTGCATCCGCTAATTTCTCTGCAGTAAAACAGTATGTCACAGCGGAAAAATAGAGAAAGGAGAAAGGAAGGCAGGAAGCGTTAACCAGTAAATGGGTTCCAGTGGCTAGTCTGCAATGGAGGCTAAGAAAGAGGGGAGTGTGGGGAAAATAGAGAGATGAATTTCTGTACATCGCAATTTACACCCAAAAGAGGTATGCCACAGCCCCCCCTCCCTCAAGTACAAGACTGTCACAGCCTTTGACTTTTTGAGGCCCATCCTCTGGAAGGCAGTAACTGCCCTGCACCCCAACAACCCTAGGGTTGCCGTAGGCACACGGTTTTACTGCCTTCCACAGAGGTTAACCGAACACGAGCAGCGCCTCCTGCTGCAACAACTTCACACCGGGTGCTGCTGGACGGGCTCTCGCTGTCATTACCATGGCCACTCATCATCTCCGCCTGCTCTTCCTGTGGAGATGACAAGACTGTAAAGCACCAGACAGCACCTGCTGCCTGGACCAGGCCTAGCGGACCTTGGTGGATGGCTATCATCTACTTGGTCTACTGCCGGGCTCTTCCCAGCCCGACATCAGCACCTGCTGGAGTTCCTGCGGGCAATGGGCCTGGAATCCCAGCTATGAGTCACTGCCCGACCATGGCCTCAAGGACGGATCCTTGCGGACCCGGCACCCTCCCCTGCTAACCATTCCCTGCCAACTCCTCCCAGACCAAATGTGTGTATCGCGCTTATGCCCGCCCCCCAATGGACAGACAAGAGCTGTAACAAAAGCCAGCTTTCTCTTCGCTTACTCTTAATGTCACCTCTCCTGACATACTTACATCGATGGTGGAGAGCTGCACAAGCTGCTCCAGTTCCCGTGACGCTTGGTCCGCATGGCGGCAGCTGCTTCGGTGTGAACTGGATCCGTCGGGTCGAATCCAGATTTCCAGCCGCTCCTCATCCCATGGGCTCTCCAGGGCTGGCTGCTGATTGGTGCCTTCTTCTTCCAGTCGCTTGCGCTCCAAGTGCTCATACTGTGTGGGTGAAAATACAAAGGCCATCTTGCATGTCATTGCAATATCTTGCATGCCAGAATATTTTTGTGGTCCTTAGATATTTAATCGCATGAAGTGTTTAAAAGCTGCCTCTTTCTAGGTGGAAAGTGTACAGTGGAATTTCATTAATTTAAACGCACTTAATTCGAACATCCAGTTTATTCAAATTGCCGCTTTGGATCCGTTGAAATAATCAAATTTTCATCCAATGCAATTTGAATTATCAAGAGCTGACTGTATATATCACAAAATGCAGCAAACAAAATTTAAATCAGCGCAGCTCCCATCCTTAATCTTAATCACAAAAAAATCACAGCAGTATCTCTATGATATGAACCTCACTGGGTCCCGAAAAACTATTTGTATCATCCAAAATTTGTATCAACCAAAGCAAACAAAATCTGTATGCAAAAGCACAGTAACTGAATTTATATAGTTGAACTTCTTTTCGCCATTCTCAACGCGCTGGATTACTTCCAATTACGCGGCGAATGTCAGGGACGTCTGCTTCTTTGATTTGCAGCCATCACAACACCAACCACATCACGACAGGCCTAAGCCATAGAATAAAGAACCACCAAAGTGATCACAGCAACCACACACGATAACAAAGATGGGCGTAGCAAAGCAGCAGCACCGAGGAGTCAGTGTGGCAAAAGTGGTTGATATTGTCCTATGACGTTGTCAAACTAGCCAAGCCGCCACATGCATATGCACGCCGCTACGTTCAAATGGCGCCCTCGGCGCGATCAATGCGTGCAGCTTGTGGGATACACTGGTATTCCCTCTCGTCCCCCGCGCCAGCGGTGACCGTGACTTCCACGCATGCACGCTGCCAGGAATGTGAAGAGAAGGCCCCCCTGCGACTCTGCTCATTTACGCCTAGCACTGACGTGACGTCACGGTAGCGCGGTGCCTTTTGCGGAGAGGGTTGCATGCCTGAGCATGACGGCTACGATTTGCTGATAGGGAGGCAATGTCCGAGCGGATAAAAGGAGGAACTCGCGGCGGGAAACGCTCTCTCGCTGCCGGACCTGACCTGAGTACCCCGAGGAACCCTTTCGCTGGTTGCCGGCCCCCGAACCCAACGCCGGTCGACGTCAACAACTTCGTGAGCTACTGAACATCTATTTTAAGGATAGAACATTCTTCCGCAGTGTGCTTTGCCTCGCGTAAAGATAATAAACTATTTCCTAGCATGCCCTGCTGCTGCCTATTTCGTCCGGACCTGCCGTGGCTGCGGCTCTGCGCCACGGGTTGGGGAAATGTGTTGCGTACTTGAATAACGCCTCTGTGTAGCAAGCATGGAAGCATGCGTTCCCGGCCGGCGGGACGAGCGCACGCACTCAAGCACGTGCACGCACACACACACACTCTTCCTAGTCCAGTTTCTCGGCATTTGTTTTCATCGTGTTCTCTTATCAGCAATTTGCCCAAATACAAACTATTATCGAGCAATTCATAAGCAGATGTGACACTTTGGCAAAAACCAGTCTTGTCGTGGTTTGACCTGAAGGCCGTACCTTTTTCCTGGCATCATCGAAGAGGGCAAGCAGGCTCTCCCTTGCCGTCAGAAAAGGATTGCTTGCCGCAAGGCTCCGCATGTAGTAATAAACAGCGTCAAGCTTCCGCCTCTACATAGAACAAACAACAAAAGAGCACAAATTAAAAAAAATTCTCAGAGGATTTCTCCCCATCTACAAGTTAACTATGCCAACCAATAAATCAGAGGTAGAAAATTTCACACCGCTCCAATAGGGGCTAAACCAAAACAAACTATGCACCCTATATATGGAAGTAACATGGAAGTAACATGGAATGTTTCTGGTTTGGTGTATGAGGGTTGAACGTCCCAAAGCAGCTAAGGCTATGAGGGACGCTTTAGTGAAGGGCTCCGGAAATTTCGACCACCTGCGGTTCTTTAACGTGCAGTGACATCGCACAGGACACGGGCCTCTAGAATTTCGCCTCCATCGAAATTCAACCGCCGCTACCGGGATCGAACCCGCACCTTTCGGGTCAGCAGTCGAGCACCATAACCACTGAGCCACCGCACCCTATATATACTGTAATGCCATTTACTTCTGTAAGCCCTACATTACTCCAAATTAAAAATGAGGACTAAATGATCTTGAAAAACGGCAGATCAGCCAAAATTCAATTTCTCTAGCTGTATAGCCTGCAGGTCTCAGAACATATGTGCAACCCAAATGCTTTGCAGCACTAACTTCTGTTGTATATTTCTAGAACATGGCACACACTGCATAACTGGCTCACCAGAAAATGAGGATATGCCAAGTAGTTTACAGTGGCCATCAAATTCACTTCGACATCTCACTGCTTTCTGCCAGCTCTGTGATGAAATCAATCCAAAACTGCAAGACTACCTGCAGTGTCTCAACATCTTACGAAAAATGTAGTTCTATACTCCATTCTATAGACACATCCTCAGCCAATCAGGAGAGCGCATTAGAAGTGTTACTCTGCGCCTAGCCGTCTCCGTGTCGTCTTCTCGCGGAGCACACAGATATGGTTAGAAAAGAGTACAAACCAACGCTGTCGACGTATCATCTCCCTATGCACGCTTACGTTTGCTAAACGCAAGCATTTTGCATGATGTTACGCCATTTCTGATATTCGTGCTTTTAGTTCAGCGCATGAAAACGGAGATAGAACGATAGGGTCAGCCTAGTGGTGCCATCTGGCGGTTAGAACTGGAAGAGTTTTTGTCACAAATCGGTGCTCTTTTTAGGACTAAAAGTGGCAGAAAGATTCACTCTAAGCAAAAAATAAAACAAATTTATCGTTAATACGCTTTATTATAGGCGACATTAGACGAAGCAAAAGCCAGGTGTCCAATTTATGGCCAGTGAATGTACTGAAAACGGCAGCAACAACAACGAATTCAGTCCGAGGCGAGAAGTCCTGCTTCGAAGGGTGTAGCCATTTTGTTAACGACGTTTCAGGGCACGCAAGAGTCACGCACACAAAACTCGGGAAATAGCCTATGTAATGCCAGTTACATTAAGTGTCGGTATGAAATAGCGTTTGGTACATGCGCTTTGAAACAGGCTATCCCATATGCCCATATGCATATTTTATATTGGCACTACATTCCTCAGCGTCAAAATGTTGCCTGTGCACTCATCGCAGCTTTGGTAGTGCCGCGAGGAACTAATAGGATGGAGTATAACAGTAAACAAGCTATGGTCACGTGCCAATACCGTATTTACTCGAATGTAACGCGAGTTTTTTTACCGAAAGTAGAAAGGAAATGTCAGCCCCCGCATTACAATCGAATACAAGGTTTAAAAACGCTATGAACAGCACCAAACACACACTATTAAAATCATTTCATGTGTCAAACGTGTGCGTTGATCGTACTGGTCATTCGAAATCACGCACCCCAACTCGCCGGTCAACCAGTACGTGAACCACAGGTCACAACTACTAGGACAAAGCGGCAACCTAATCGCAAACGCAAAAAAAAAAACGACGCCAGTGAGAACAAGCCAACAAGAGTCAACTCGACGCCAGCTAGAGTCACTGGCGCGATGAGAGGGCGCCACCTCTTGACGAATGCTCGCAACCTGTAGCGAGGTTGTGTGGCCTCCGTGACCACATAATGAAACAGCCATCTCGGAGGCACCGAGCGCTCGCAATTGCCGCCAAGACGCCAGCAAAGGAGCGAGCGATCCCACCGCCATCTGTCCGTTAATCCTTGCAACTGATGCAAAAACGTGGCCACATGACTAACAGGCAGCAGGGCATGGAGCAGCGCGCTTTGTTTGCTCTTTCTCGTGTTTGGTGCCAGTGCGTGTAGTTGTGCGTTCCGTGCTTCGAGTCTTAGGCCTATCCCCATCAGACGATCGAGTTGTCTTCAAGTGGAATGGCGTGCTCACGCGCTCAGTATACAGCTGGCTTCAAGCGCAACGCTATTCTGCTTGCTGAGAAAGTGAGAAATTCAGCAGCTGCAAGACGTCTGGACGTCAACGAATCGACGATCAGGGGATGGAGGAAACATCGCGAGGAATTTAACTGCAACAGCCTGCGAAAAGGCTTTCGGGGGCCCAAAAAAGGCCGCTTCCCGGAGTTGGAGCGTCGCCTTGCAGAGTTCATTAGCGAGCAACGCTCCCAACTACTTGGAGTAAGCATTGAAATGCTTCAGTGCAAAGCACAGGAGCTTGCGTGGGACACGGGGTTTGACCCAAAACCAGTTTAAGGCATCACGAGGCTGGGTGCAGAAGTTTAAGCGAAGGGCCGGGTTCTCCCTTCGACGCACGACTTCTATTTGCCAGAAGCTGGCCGGGGACTTCGAATCAAAACTTCCGAGAGTTCCAGCGCTACGTCATCGATCTTCGTCGCTCTACCAACATGCCACTTGGACATATCGGCAATGCCGACCAGACCCCGTGTATCTGGACATGCCTATTTCCAGAACAGTGCACAAGTCTGGTGAGCATGAAGTTCGCCTTAGAAGCACAGGCAACAAAAAAAAAATTCGATTACAGTTATGCTGGCATGACTTTCCTGAAAGACGTTATCGTGCGCTGTCACGAAAAAGGTTGGATGGACTCGAATCTTGTCATAGATTGGATTCAAAGCGTGTGGGACCGAAGGCCAGGCGCATTGCTGCATTCGGAAGCAATACCGGTTCTGGACTCTTTCAGAGGTCGCCTGACACCCGGCGTCAAACAAAAGCTACAGCGTGGCCGAACGCATCTCGTTGTTATACCGGGTGGCATGACCTCCGTTCTCCAGCCTCTGGACGTTTGCATGAACAAGCCCTTCGAGGATTGCTTGCAACAATTATACCGGGAGTGGATTGAAAGCGGATCAACAACAACACCTGCAGGTGGGCTGAAATGCCCAAGCGCATCTACCATTGCCCACTGGGTTTCAGCAGCCTGGTACGGGGCTGCTTCATGATTTGGGCTATTGCGCATTTAAGAAATGCTCAACTTCAAATGCTCTAGACGGCAGCGAGGACGACCTGCTGTGGGAGGCAGCTAGTGACAAAGAAGAGTCAAGCTGTGATGATGACAGTGACGGCGACAACTGCTGTGAGGATGAAGGTGTATAGGAATGCCTGTTTGGCTTGTATTTCAATAAAGTTGTCTTTGACCCTCAGAACTGTGCGATGTCGGTTCCTCGCGTCACATTCGGGTTCTTTCGGTTTTTCTGTCGCATGCCTGAAGTCTACCCTCGCGTTACAATCGTAGTTTTTTTTTTTTCCCCCTTTTCACACCCGAAAAGTCGACCCTCGCGTTACAATTGTGGTCGCGTTAATTTAAGTAAATACGGTAGTTTCTTGCTGTGGAAAATTACTTTAACCATCTATTATACTGAGTGCGTGCACAAGAAAGAAAAAAAAAGATCTCACTGGCTGTTTTCACTCAATTTAGCACAGAACTATAAGAAATGTTTAAGGAACAATGTGCCTCTTCCAAGAAAAAAAAACGGGTGCCATTACCACAGAAGACAAAACACTATAAACACGACAATACACTTACCGCATAAAGCGCAAGAATGGCAAGCTGGTTATATGGACGGCCATTCTTGGGAGCTATCTGCTGAGCCTTCAGGTACCAGCTGTAAAGAGAAAAAAAAAAGACACTGTGAGAGCCACAAAAAACACTACAACCATTGTAGTTCACAAACAAACCAGAGAGATGAATACCCCAAAGCCAAAGCACATAATGAAGGCCAGTTCTAATAACTGTAATGTGTATATTTGTCACTTCCGAAAATTTGAAGACCACCTCAGAAAGCATTAACTTATTACGAGTGCTAGTGTCATCTGCAAGTTATGTGAAATATCCAAGTGGCACTTACTGCAAAATGCACTTTCTTGGTCCACCCCCCCTCCTCTTTTTCATGCCTGTATCATGCTCAAGTTCACCATGAACTCTATCCGTGTAATACAATTCTCCGTCCCCAATTATGTAATGCTCGATGAGCCTTCCAGTGTATGTGAATGATAACAATGATGATGATGAGTCCATTCAACAATTCTGCCTTGTGCACATCCTTCTCCTCCCTCAACGATGCCCAACTTTCTTACACACACTAAACCAGTGTTTGAAAAACAACACTACTTGCCTGCGTGCCTTGCCGTAGTTGGTGGTACCCATAGCCTGCTCCCGGTACCGTGCCAGGTCCCCAAGGCAGATGTAGATCTTCTGCACTGAGATGAGCACCAGCCTGACCGAGTCTGGGAGGGATCGGCCGCCAGCGGCACCTGTCCCACCTGACGAGGGGGAGGACCCCGTCCCCAGCGAGCCACACAGTTCAGGCTCAAGGAACTGGTTCAGGCTGAAACCATACGTCTCCTGGAACTTGTCCAGGAGGTTCTCATAGAAGATGGTGCCCTGGGGAGGGAGAAAACACACTGCAGCCGCGCTAGCACTGACTGGCAGGAACGTTGGAACATGTTTGATGATGCTAACTGCTGCTGTCTCTAAAGGCACAAAGCTGTGCAAAAAAACCTGATCACGCACCAGCTACAATTCTAGTCCTAGGTACTGAGCTTAAGCAAACATGGCAGCAAGCGTCATTTCGTGATGTCACAGAACACCACAATCCAGGAGTCATCACCTTAAGCACAGGCTTGCAACTAACAATTTCAACTGTTGGCTACTGAGCAGACCTTATATTTCATCACTGCACTCTAGCTTGAACTGTTGACTGCATGCTCACTGAGCCCTTGATTATAGCACATCCTCCCTTCATCCTTCATACCACGTCTGCCAAAAAAATTGCTGAGGGCACTTAAGTCTGCTTACGTGCAGGAATGCGAAAGCATAAAAGTTTCTATAACGTGGGTTTTTTCCCACCGCGCCTGTAGCCATTGCGTTTTTTTTAATTGTCCAACTCTTTACTTCTATTTTATTTAGTTATTTCCAGTGTTATTTTTCAACGTTTTTATCTTTATTTCAACTAATTACTAATTAAAGACTAATTACTAAAAAAACATTACTTAGTAATTGCTAAGAGTATATGGGTTATAGCAATTATGCCATTGATGACATCATAGTGTGACAGATTTCGCGGACGGAGGGACAACGATGAGCCATTAAAGGCTATCGCCTTAAAAGCACCCGAAACCCCACAATAGAGGCCCCCATTTGTTCACCTCAGAGGTTCCCATTCTGCTTAGTACTGCTGATGTGGTGGTGCATGCAATACTCTTGATGCCTGACCAATCATTGGTCACCAAAATGAACTTTTCTTAAAGGGGATCTCAAACACCTTTCGAGGAGTGCACACCAACTCGCTCAATCACTGCACTGTGCTGTCACGAAAACTTGAGCTAAATAATACACCTCTACACGAAACACAGGACCCACAATCATGCAATAAGTTGGCGAGCCCATCCCGGCGAGTTTTTCACGCTCGCAGCCTTCTCTGTCACTCGCACCTGCATATACAAGTTTAGAGGTGGCTATTAGCTCGATTCTTTCAAACGTCAAGCGGCTACCATGGCCGCAGCCAATAAGCCGCATAGCTCCGACGGGTCAGGAAGCTCGGCTCCCAAGGGTGGGGCCGGGGGACGAGCGCCAACCTTCCAGCGTGCATAAAGTGGCGAATGGAGACAGAAAGGTGCGAAGACGCTGAAGTTCAAATTTTGACTACAGATAACTCAGCTTCTAAAAAGCGCATTTAAAAATTCTTGCTGGCATGCTTTAACATCCCAAGCATAATGCAACTTCATTAGAGCCCCTTTCAGAGCCCCTTTAAACTCTCTTTTCACAATGCACACATGTACATACTTATCTGCCCTCTTTAAACAAACAAAAAACCCCGTAAACAAACACGCCTTCTTTTCAATGATGGAATAGCAGCAGATATCTCCGTGCACCAGAATCAGTAAAGAGCAGCGACTAACTGAAACATAGGAAAAGTACACCCAGAGTATTCCAAGGGCTGCCTTGTAAGATTCTGTAAAGCCAGCCAAAGCTAAGTTCCTCCTTACCTCATCAACCAGGTTGAGAAGCTGCATTTTGGCCTCTTCCTGAAAGTCGGGACACTCATCCATGACACGACGGAATGTCTCGATTCCCTGGTAGAATGCGGACTTCCACAGGCAGTTCTCTATGTTCCGCTCGGCACAGTACCTCGGGTCGGCTAGGATCACATTTTCGTACCGGAGCTGTAGCTTCCACCTGTGGCAGTGAAACACACGAAGCAGCTTTCAGCTTTTGTGATCCCACCCACACTACCAGGAGCAACGGACACACAAATGCCTCCATCTTCTAAGCCTGGAATGCCCAAAAGTGGACTTGTGCAAGATTAGAGAAGACAAACCCCTTAAAACCACAGCAAACTTTGAAGCAAAACTCTAGCACTGCCCATCCTTGGCTACTAAAACTTTGCTAAAAAAAAAAAAAGGTGGTGAGTAGCAGCGTTCCCGAAAAGAAAAGTCATGGGAATTCGAAATGTCTAACAGCTTACGGAAGCAATCTGAAAATATGGCATGTTTTTATGGCTAAAATTTTTGTGGTGCAGGCACCTTCACGCAAAGCAAAAGCTTCAAGCATCTTTTGTTTGCCGTGAACGTGACAGAGAGTGGCGGCAAGGACGAATCGCTGGTAAAGCGAGAGGCCGCCCTCCAACGAGCGCCGCCACGTTGCCTGAATGTGGAGCTATTCTTGGCTAAAGTGCCCCCAGGGGAGCGCATGTATGCCATTCGCAAAATCGGGTGGAGCGATCTCCGCCAGAGCTACGCGCTCCGTTTGTGATCCAACGGAGCGCTCGCAATCTGCCACTGGAATTCAACATTTGACATCACTTGCACTGCCTAGAAGCTAGCTCAAGTGCCTACAAGTGGGAGGTCCCCACTGTGACTGATTCTTGCTCCATGACCGATTCTTATGCAGTAAGAGGAAGATGTGAGTAGCATGTCTCCGCGGAAGGCTTACCTGCAGTGTCCCATTGCTTTTGTGTCAATGTTCTGGATCCCTTTGGAAAGATATGTGGCGAGTTCTCGCTCCAAAAGAGCTGCATCATGCATGTTCTTCTCCACAAGTGGCTTTACCCGGCTGCACCACAGGTTTGAAAAGAAAACAGTAAAATTATGCTGCTGGGATTCAACACAAGGTGAATTTCCCAACTCCAATGAAAAAAAAAAAATAAAGCACAGAACTAGAAATTCTCTGTCACAATGAATCAAAATGCTAGCTAGCACAGCACCTTCAATAGCCCCCACAACTTTCATCTATATGAAATGTTACTGCAAGCTGCAATCAGTAACACAAATGAGAATGAGGCCTGCTATCGTGCTCCAGAGAGTGCAGTTTTATTGGTAGTACCGATCGAAATGCCATCTCATAGTCAGTGTTACTGATTAGAGCAGGGCAAAAGCATGCAATGCTGCATCCTGCTTTTACCTTTTGACGAAGTCTGGACAGCATGCTAGGTCATGTGATGAAGGCTCATTAAATATGCATACAAAACTGGAGTCAAAACTGAAGCTTTTCAACAATGAAATCTGGTGGCACGTACCACTTTGGAGACATGATCAGTGAATTTTGGACACGCCCTTTTCATAGACATGCTCTCAAACTTAATCAAATAAATGATCAACTCTTGTACGAAACACTTGATATCAGTTTACTACTTTATTTGCATGCAGCTTGCTAAGTTCAAGATTGCCTCAAACATGGTGCGATGCCTATGAGGCAGGCCCTGTAAGCCGGAGAACGTGGGCCAGGTTCTCTCCAAGTCCTCGTCCCAATTCGCATCAGTGGTGTCCCGCTATCCACGACGTCGGCAATGACATCTTCGTCTGCAAGCTCTTCCGCAGTCTCAATGTCACAGTCCGCGAAGAAAAGTACCTTATGGTTGCCCCATCACAAATAGCACCAGGAAATTCGGACAACTGGTTCTACGTATCAGGGTCCGCAACAGCTTCGTCGAGATCACCTGACAAAGAACTTGCTGTGTCTTCTCCGGAAATGCAAAGACCAGAATGTTAGAAGTAGTTTTGTATAGTTTGATTTTTGATGTCATTCCACGGCCCCCTCAGCATGAACAGGGTGCCTAAGAGGTTGCTCTGCAGGTCTCTTCCAGTCTTCAGATTCTGCAGGAGCCGTTCAATCAGACATTTTCTACAACCAAACTTCACAGCATGGATTATCCACTGGGCTGAAGCACCAACATAGTGGTCGGAAGCAAGAAGCGAAGTGCAATGTTGCTGAAACTAGCACTGCAGCGGTGGGCACAGCCGTTTCCTATGATGAGGCAGACACCGCAATCTTGGCATCAGGTCGTCATTCCAAGATTTCAGCTACTTGGCAAAAAGTCTGCAGGTCATTCACTCTCTTCAATTGGACCTGAGGTAATCGGAACTGAAAGTGCATTCTACAAGCATCGCAGAGACTTGCCCATAGACCACGGTATCATAAAAGCTTCGTTCGATTCAGAACTGGTTCCCAGCACCAATTCTGAAAAAATGCCGCTGGTGCCGGCCAGGTGCCGCGTGGTGCAGTTCCAGTTCTGTGGTGCAGGTGCAAAGCGTGAGCAGCGCCACACCTCACTGGTGCAGCAATATTCAATTGGGGGCGCACGCAAAGGCCTTGTTGTCTGCTCGCCGCAGCTCGTGGCCTTGTTCGTTGTGCTGTCAGTTCTTGCGGTGCGTCTGTTTTTGTGCCTTGTGAGACCATGGACGAAAACATCACCGAAGTCATTTTTATGGAGTTTCTGGAGTCCTCCGACAGTGAGGATGAGGAAGCCGATGCAGTGCTTTCCTTCGCAGAAATGCAGTTGGTTTGGACAGACCGCAACCGAATTTCCAATTACTATGAAAGCGTTGTAGCTAGATATTTCAGCTTTGGATTCGTGAGACTATTAAGGTGGTCACGAGATATGTTTCAGGAACTTTTCAGTGCGCTTCGAGGCATCTGCGCATTTTCCGACACCTCGAGGAGGGCGCCCACAAATCTCCGCCGAGAAGCCATGCATCACTGCCCTCAGCTACCTAGGCACGCAGTACAGCATGTATAGGATTGTCGACATGCTCGATGTGTCCGAGTCATCAGTTTCGCTGTGCCTGAAAAGAGTTCTGGACTTCCTATTCGACATCAGTGGAGCTGTCATCGTGTGGGCAGCACAGTTGTTGCCCCGCCTGAAAAAAAACATTGTTTGAACTCGCGCATGTATATAAGCGGCCTGTCACAACGCTTCGCAGCTAAAAGTCGGAAGAGTACGTCGTGTTAAGTAGATTTCTCCGCCATTCTCACGGAAAATGACGCCGGATCTGTCAACGACGGGGAAAACTTCTGTAAGTTGTCCATCGATATTGACGAGCATTGCGATCGTCGGCTGCAAACGTCGCCTGCTAAGGCCGTCAACACGTGCACAACTTTCCTGCACCTCTTTCGCAGACGGTGCGAAGATTCCTTGCACCAAGCGACACCACGGCTGCACCCAAATCAATCATGGACAGTGGTGCAGGGGGCGCTGTGAATCGAGGTCTTTGGTGCAGCTCACCGTGAACCAGTGCCGGCAGTGCAGAGAATCACGGTTGAATCAAACAAAGCTAAAAGCTTTCAAGGTAGGCTTCAGAAGGCGACTTGTTTAGCAGCTCCTAGTAAACCTCTGCATGCAGCAGTGGCTGCGCATTCTACAAGCATCGCAGAGACTTGCTTTTTTCTGCCAGGTCTCTCCTCCGCTTTAGCCCGAAAGTCAGCCTTGCTCTTCAAAGTGCTGCTCAGCGTGCTTTTAGGAATCTTGTAAGCTGCGGTGACTTCAGATTTCTTCACGCCTCAGTCAACTCACCTGATAATTTCCAGTTCCATAGAAAAGGGGAGGTTCTGCAGTTTCGTGGCTACCAATGCACGCACACAGAGACAATGAAAACCATGCAAAATTGCCGATGCTAGCACGATGCACTGTAAGTGCGGAATGTGTGATAACGTAGGCACAACTAGCGCAACGCCCTAAAAACGCATATAGTCGAACCCGGATACAACGAATTCTAAGAGGATCGGAAAATAGTTCGACATAGCGAAATTCGATATACAGATAGAGGCTTAAGCTGCACTCGAAATCATGACAAATTGTGGCTTACCGATCGAAGAGTCATGAGCCGCAAAGTCCAGGCACACAACGTGAAAGCACTCTTATTTCACGGAAAAAAAATCGCTGATTTTCGACTGCTGTTTGCTGAGTAATGAAGTTGAAAACGCTAGTCTCGATCTTCTTGGAGACTGTCCAGGTGCGACAGCCCAGTAACTTCCATTTTGCTGCAACAACACCGAATGAGGCTGAACACTGACACCAGTTCAGCGGTTGTGCACGGGCGCATTTCTTCTGAAACACAGTTGTCCTCGTTGTCGCTGGAATCGCCTTCTTGGGCGCCAGCTATTCCGGCCACAATCTCCTCAGCAGCGAGGCAAGCTACAGCCTGAACTTCGCTATCGGCATTGATGAAATCCTCAACGGTGAGTTCCAATGTGATGACGCGTGAAAAATGGGACAATTCGCGAAACGCATCCTCCAGGCATTCATCGTCGTCATCCAAAGCTTCAGGAAATTGATCTCCAGCCACTTCAAGGCCTGCCTTACCAAAACAGCGGCTATCGTGGCCCATTTTACATCGTTCCAAACACCGGTAATCATCTGGATGGCGCCAAGCAGGTCCATCTTGATATCAGTTCCCATGCAGCGACTTACGAGGAGCTGCTGAACAAGTCACCTTCTGAAGCCTACTTTGAAAGCCTTTACGATACCCTGGTCCATGGGCTGCAGTCTCGCTGCGGTGTTTGGTGGGAGAAACTTCAGTGTTTTGAAGCTTGCAAGTCGTTTGATGGGACGAGCAGTTATCTAACAGAAGGCATACTTGGCAGCCCGACCTGCCCAACTCGGTGTCCCAAGCCTGCAGCCATTCAACAAAATTGGTTTGTCATCCAGCCACAGCGGACAGGAAGCTGCTTGAAATTCTTGAAGCAGCGTGCTGACGTGCTTTTTCTGATAACAAACGGACGCAGCTTGCACGAGCCATCTATATTAGCCGCAAGCAGAACCGTCAAACGCACTTTGCTCATTTTCCTGCCGTGACATGAGCTCCAAAGGAGGTCGAGTGCCCTATTCGGACATTTACAAAAGAGATTAGTCTCGTTTGCACTGAAGACTTCGGCAGGAGAAAACTTTGCAGAGATCTTCGGACACTTCTCTGAAAGCTACTGCTGCATTTCCTGGCTGCTGACAGCCCAACTTTCGCCTGAAATAGCTTTTCCCTGAATGCCATGGTGGTGTTTAAGCCGTTGCAGCCACTCAGTGCCACCGAGAAAGTTATCTTTGCCAAAAGCCGTGGCAAACCATTCGGAGGAGGAGGAGGAAGAAGAGGAAAGGCAGGGAGGTTAACCTGAAGTATAATCGGTTTGCTACCCTACATGGGGGGAAAGGGGTGAGGGGATATAGAATGGAAGAGAAAGGAGAGTCACAGTCTATCGTGCAACAAACCATTTGGCCTTCTCCATTAACATGGGGCCATCCACAGGGATGTTTTTTGCTCGGACTTCGAGAAACCACGCATACAGCACCTTCTCAACTTTGTCGAAAGCAGTAGGGCGCACACGACAAGCTCACGAGCGACTTTACTCACCTGCTTTGAGCGTGATGTCCTGCTTGTTTTTTAACAGCGTACTTAGAGTGCTCCGTGGAATGTCGAATGAGTGTGCCATGGAGAACTTTTTTTTGTCATTCTCGATGCTCCGGATCACTTCGAGCTTTGTTCCGAAGTCCAGATTCTTTCTTTTTTTACATCCGTAGATGCCATAGCTCACTAGATGACAGCAGCCATACACGGTACAATCGGCGCGTTGAAACAAAGATACGCACAAGAAAAATGAGACAGCCCCGCACTGGCCGATGGAGCCGACTGGCGTCAGTCGAATAAAGGAGTCAGCAGAGTAAGCCAAGGAATGACAAAGGCACAAAGAGAAATGAAGGAGAGAGGGGGAGAAAACTCAGTGGAAATGTGCCATTGGTGCTAGCTGTGCCAGTCGTGGGGCGCTTCAGGCGCAAACACCGCTTGGCTCTTTCCAGTTCTCTCTCTCGTCTTCCTCACCAATGAGGAGCCACTGCCCTCGTGACCGGTTTGATCAGTTTTCTCTCTCTCTCTTTCCCGAGGAAATATGGCTTGCAAATGTCGCCGCTCGCCTCCGTGCCGTGCATTGTGTGACTGGAGATGCGAGTGTCTTCGGGGAAAGTACACCTTCCAGGGGCCCAGCGCGGCATTCGAAATATCGAACGGCTGGAGAAACTGGAGCTCGACATATACTACGCAACTGTCCTATACTTTTACATAGTATTTTCTGTTCAATATAGCCAATAATTCAAAATATGCGGGTTCAATATATCCAGGTTCGACTGTATTCTGGTTGGCTGGCTGCATGCCTGCTGCCACGTCATAGAAAATCCACGTCATAATTGGTCTGTGCTCTACATAGCACCAATAGCACCAGCAGGTCCATGCCGAAAAGCTAACCTCCGGAGATGTGCTGAGGGAAAGCCAGCTTCTTGAGTCAACAGGTGTTGTCCGAAGTTCAATAGGACCTGTGGGGAAGCTAATCCCTCGAATGTGCCAAGGGAAAGAAAGCTTCTTGATTCACCCACTGTTCCCCGAAGCTCGAACTATCGGACGTGACAGTCAATTTTTGTACGACATAGCCGTACATTTTCCTATACATCGACGTAGTAGCTTTACGGTGCTCAGGAATTGCTTGATATAAAGGATAATTCAATCTAACCGAGTTCAATATAATCAGGTTCAACTATAATGCTGATTTCAGAAACAATTGCATTTTATTTCACATACAGCCGCACCACACAAGTCCTAGCCTTTAGCCTTTAGGTATTGGTTACCAAATAAGAGGGAATGATGGCCATAGCACACATGTCCCTTTAACAAGCTATGTAATATAATTGTTTACAGTACCTTTTTACACCATAACAAGAAGCATTTCAAATAGCTGGTCATGCAAAACAGCAGCAGCACACACAAAATAAAAACTGCTTACCTTCGGCTGTACACGTCTGATGAAGGTGAAATCAGCTGGTCCCCATGATACACTGGTGACAACCCGTGAGCAGGCAGAAGGCCCGAAAATGGCCCTGCAGGCACAGCAGCTGGATATGGCGGCGTCACTACTGGAGATGACACCACGGGCGGCGATGCCTCAAACTGGCATGTGAAACTGGATTCCGGTGTTATCGGCACTGCTGTTCTGCTGTACACAGTGTCCACTGGAACAGGCGGTAGTGGCTTCACAGCAATGAGAGGCTTATCTTGGCCCGCGCTACATGGGGGAGCAGAGACAGCACTCCTCTCTTCACAATGCTCAGAGGAAACACCGGGAGAGCTAACAAGGCTTACGTTGCCCGGGATGCGGATGAGTCCACCTTTGGCTGCTGACGATGCTGCCATAAAGTTCTCGGAAGATGTAGGTCTATTTCGTTTCTGGAAACGGGGAGGGAGCTGGGACTCGTGGGTCTTTGGTGGCGAGGTTTTCTGGACGGAAGTGGCTTCGTTCTTGCGATTCTTCCGACGCACCTCCATTAGCGTCGAGTGACAGCTGGGTGAGTTGCCGCTGGCCCCACTCCTCGGGTTGTCAGCCTTTTGACTGAGCATGCGCCGTTGTCGCCGTTGCTGTTCTTCTTCTTCCACGACAGCCGCACTCCAATCCTTGACGAAAGGAGTAGGCAGCAGGCCATTGTGAGTGTGTGCCGCCGATCCACGGTCCCTTTCCTCCTCAGAGAGAGACCCACGACGAAGCTTGTTGATGTACCGGGGCGTTAAGAAATACGAATCTGGGGAAGAGCTCTGGTAGCTGTCATTCCTTTCTTGTTTTGGTACACTGCTATTTTTGACCGTGTTCTCTTGGCTGCAAGTCCCTGGGCGTACAGAAGATTCTACTATGAGCTCCCCACTCCAGTCTTCCTCTGGGGTTGCATTGCCGTCCGAGCGATGCCCACCTGTTGAGAGCCCATTCATAGCCGAGCTTGCTGGTTTTTCTTCTTCCCTTGGCTTACTTCTCCTCTTTTTCATTTTCTTTTTCACACCTCTTCGACGCATGTCCTGTTCAATTTCATCAGCATCATCAGAGCCACTCTGTCTTGTTGCACTTTCTGAGAAGCTGCTCCTTAGATGAGGTGACGATGTTCGTCTTGGTCGGCCTGCAGTCCTTGCAGGCGCTCCTTGTTGTGGCCTCTCGAGATTTGTTTGACGCTCGCTGGAGTTCCAGTTCTCTTGGCCCCGAGTCTCCAGAAAGGGGCCGCTCCTCCTCCCACTTCCCCTACCCCGTCTCCCACCCCTGGAAAAAGACCTATCAGACTTCATTTCACTGTCCTTCAGTGCATTCAATGTGCTGCCGGCCCCCCCAGGACCACAAGGTTCGTGGGTGATGATTTGCTGCTTCGAAGCTGGTCTATTCATCTCAGGAGACTTCACCATCTCCCTGGTGTGCTCCGTGCAATTTTCCGGCGCTTTCATTTCTACCTGCTTAGGATGTCTCTCCTTCCATCGTGGTTCAGGGGGAGGCTGTGTTTTCTTCGCACCATTTTCAACATTCTTATCTGCCACTTCAATGGCCACAGTCTTCTCGCTTTCAGTGGGAAAGGGCTTGGCCGAAGATGGAGGACCCCTCGAGTCCACCACAACTGTTTCACGTCGCCCTTCAAATGGAGGAGGTGGACGCTCCGATGATGGTTTGACCTGCCTTGGCATGTAAACAGGCTGGTCAGGACGCTTTGCACGACTTCCTGCCCACTTCCCATTGGCACCATCCTTCAGGGAGAGGTCCTTGAGGGCCGGCACAGGATCCTGCTGTTCCTTGGTGTCGGCAACCACTGGGGAAGCATCGGCTTTGCAGCTTCCACTGTTCTTCTGGGGAAGCCCCATGCCTGGCCGGTAGATGGCCATCTCGGGCTTCGACCTCCTGCCTTCACGTTTGCCATTGCCATCCCTCTCAGGGGCAGCATCTGCACAACATAAGCATGAGTTATGATAAGGAATGCAACGACTATACCTCTTTGGCTTAGAGGGATGGTGAAAGGGGATATCAATGAAACAGTCAGCGAGGCAAGACTGATGGGTTACTATTCTGGAAAACTGCCAGCACTTTTTATGCACCAAAAAGGTAAACACTTAGCTGAGAAAATCGAAAAAAATCTCCCTATACACAGGTGTCGTTGCGTCACTTTATAAGTATGTGCAACCAGCAACTCTGACTTTGTGTTCCTTTGAGATATTATAAGTCTTAAATGTTTCAGCATTCAAAGCACATTATGCAAGGAACCACATGTAAAAGTGCTTCTTGCAGTTACCACATAGAGCTGAGCACCATAATTCAGAAGGTTCAGAAGAAAAGTTCGGCCATAACAAAAATAAGGTTGATATAGTAACCTTACAAATGGTACTAATGGATTCAACGTGCACCAATGGGTTGCAGTGCAGTAAGAACAGACCTAAAAAAATGCGGACAGCATCTGAGAGCACCTAAACAACCATGAGAACACCACATATGCACCACAAATTCATGTTGCGTAACAAGCAATGCAGTGAATTACCTGTGATTTCGCATGATCACCTATAGGTTTTAACAAAATGGGACAAAGAAACTTTTGTAATCCCTTAGTAAACAATAAGTAAGGCACTAACACAAAATCACAAGTTAAATTTATCCCTTGTTTTTTCCCAGAAAACAATCGCAAACATTATTTGCTTTGAAATGACATATTCTTACCATGCATTTATCATAACGATGTCAACGATGTTAACTCTCTCATATTTGTGAGTTTCAGTGCATTCTTTTCCATTGTGCACTTTCCCACCCTTCACTGCATTGAATAAATGGTGTTTTCAGGCCAAAATTCTCAGGTGGTAAAACCAGACACTTCCAACCCTGCACCTTGTAGCTTGCTGCCTCAAGGGTATAACACAATAGCATTGATCGGTTAATGCACATACGTGCAGAATCGATCATTCTCGACTTTATACCCACAGAACGCGGGGACACCCCATTCCACTCCTGGTGCAGTGGTGCAGCGGTTAAGCGATGCACCACTGCTCCAGCAGGTGGGGCTTGCAAGACCAAGGTTGCTCTTCCCGAGCAACCTCTAACGAGCGATCACGAATTGGTCGCCACATGACACCTAGGTTGCTCGCCTGAGGTCTCTTCACTCAAGCCGCCACTGGCACCAGTTTTTCCCCTGAACAGGACCCTTAACTCTATTTCTTTGGAACACGGAAAAAATGTTTGCGTAATACATAAAAGCTACCAGTAGCTGGAGTCATGTTATTTATAGGCACTGCTCATGCAGAACAGCTCTAAATTTGATTACCATGAAGGAACACTCATGGCACCAACAATGAACACAGTTTTCAGAATAATCCACTGCACACATTTGTAGGTTTTTTTCTTCTATGCTCATGCATTAAAATATGAAAGTACAGTGCAGTAGCGCTATTCTTTGTTCCTTCACTTGTCTTGAAATCTTATCAGTTCATGAGAGCATACAAAGGAAGTGGCCTTCAGTTGTGAGCGCTCTAAACAGTACTTTATATCAGGCTCTCGTGTGCAAAGCACTACTGCCAGCCCTTCTGCCTCCTTCAACCTTACATCTAATATTGAAGAAAACATGAGTCTCCTTCCCTTATTTTGTACCCTGAACAATTGAAACTTATAAGTAAAACTACTAGCTTATGCAATGCATAAAAACATTTCACTTTCTGCCCTTTTATAACTAATTTCGAAAATGTCCTTCCTGTATAAACATGCTTCAGAACGTGCAGCTACTGAAAGATAATTATAACCTCTACACTGGTACACAATGGCTTACATAAAATCACAACCCCTACAATGGTTACAAATATTTACAATTTTGTTGTTTTGCATACTAAAGGCACCTCCAATTACGAAACTATAAATATGTAGAGTTTCTTAGGTGCAAATTAGAGAACACATTTAACTGCATATGGCTGCCATCCCTTAAATATCTAACCCTAATTTTTTTATTTTGGAAATGGTACCAAAATGGTCATTTAGCACCTATGCTGCCACCTGTGTTTTGGATGAGCCCTGCTTGCCTAAACTGGACAAAGAATGCCAGAAAAAGCATGGCAAGCTGGACTCGTCAGGAGCCAGAAATGATAGTCTCCTTACGATGAGCCTGGCACGTCCAAGTCCACTAGGGGATATATCTTGTTGCTCACAGCCCAAAACTACAACCTTAGCAACCAAATGATGATGTCATTCCTGCAGGGAGGACGATGGCACAGACATAAAATATTGCACAGCTTCCACAACAGCTACAGATGCCTTGCAAGTTGCATCAAGGCTGCAGTGACAGAGCATCAGGCATAGCTTCTATGGCGCAGGTTAAAGGCATGTGGCGACAAGATCAGGCAAGCATGCAGATTTTCACTGCGCACGTGTCTCCAACAGGGCAGCAATTATGACGGTGCAAATTACCAATCTTTTTTTATGCGCTACCAAGATTTATTGTACACTAGTGCAGTCCCTAGATGCGTTCTTGTAAAATCTACGCATGCAGATTTAAGGCAAATGATTTCCAAGGAGCTGCACCTATAATCACTACAAGACGAAATCCAGAGGTGCTTGGGTAGGCATAGTACAGTTATGCTTGTAAAGTTTAAGTTCCAGCTGTATCCTTTCTAAAAGTCCAATAAGACATCCACTAGTAACTGTGAAACATCCAAGGCAGGCATTATGCACCCTTTGCAAATCTCTGGAAGTCAGCTCCTCTGCACAGCACAAATCCCTTCGCCATGGTGGTAAAACTGGTTATGGGGGAAAAGATAGGGTGCAGCAATGGAGACATCTATTGTCAGACTGATGCTGCACACCTTTCCTGCATGCTTCTGCCTTTTGCTGCTTTTGTGACAAAGGAATTAAGCGCCCAAGCCGTTGCTTGGGAGTTTGACTTGGGAGTGTGCGCAGAACATAAAACATGGAATAGTAGTCTTTAGTGCTGCATGCACCTTCTCCCCAAGGGGTTTTTGCTACGCAGGAAATCTGACTTAGAATTTTGCAATGGGTCTATACCCTGTAATACAAAACAAAAGAAAACTCATTTAAATCATATGCATGAAAGAGCCCATCATACTATTTGTTTATGTGTCGTGTTCGGCTTTATGGCAAATAAGCAGCTAACACCCCAGTCACACGGGCACCGCAAAGGCCTTTGAGAATCGGGTACTTATATCCAAAGGCGTAATGAGTGCAGCTACACGGCACAAATGTTGCGCCTTTGCTGCTGAGGGCCTTGGAGGCGAAGGCGCCCGTCAGAGACCTTTGGAGCCTAAAGGCGCGGCCTTTGAGAACCTGCGATCGCAGTTTCACCCAACGTCAGAAAGTAAAAGCAATAAAAAAATAGATACAGCCAACAATGTTTGAAAACATCTTTTTTAAATACGAAAGGTGTGTTTGGCTTTGCTTTTTGTACGGCTGTTTATATTTTATGCCCAGATTTCAAAATAGTGAAAGTGTTGCAGCGACACCGAGTGCCCCTGGTGGCCAAGGCAATACACAAGACCTGCTGCTGCTGATGAGAGTAGCTGTTGCAGTTCTTTCAAGGAAGCAGTTAGAATGAAAAAATTGTCTGAGCTCAACAAATGAACAGAATACACCACTTTAATCTAAACACTCACTTCAGCCGCCTCGAGCACAGGACCGGGTGCTAAGCCTGAAAGGCAGTTTCACCTTTGGGCTGCACCGTGTAGCTGCGTCACTGCTCCTTTAAGCTTTCACTCCTTTGGTGAAAAATGGTGCCTTTGCTGGCAAGGCTTTAGAGGAATGCCGTGTGACAGGGGTATAAGGCTATCATGTGCCAAAAACAGGGCTCGAAAAATCTCACTTTAGTGCTGACAAACTGCTGGTTTTTAAAATGTTGGTTTGCTCGTAACATTTCCTCTTTCAACAACCCACAGTAAGCCTACTATAGCATTTTCTCCTGAAAGAAAGTTGAGTGGAAAGGAGTCTTCGTTGTAAAGTGCTTTTTTCTTTGTTTGACTTTTCTGCATGAAAATAAAATGCAATTCATTGTAATCACTCTATCATGTAGTTCATGAAGAGGCTTTCCTTGTTTCATGAGAATGAATTTTGGTGTAAGGTGGGCCTCTGTGAAGGCATGAAATAACTTCAATGCCAACAGCTCCCCAATATGTTAAAGGGGCCCCGAAACACATTTTCAGTGCATTGTTTTGACTGTTGGTTGCACAGAATGAGTTATAGTGATGCTATTAGCATCAGTCGTACCACATACACTGTGGTTTTTGTCGTACCACATACACTGTGGTTTTTAATATTTTAATTAGCTCGCAAAAACAAATTCGTGGCGCTGACGGTGTCACCATACAGTGGCGCTTTTTCAGCAGCGGATATGACATTACTTAGTGGGAGCTTGATGATTGGACAAAGAGTAAATATACTGCAAATTGTGTTAATAACTAGAGATACGTTTTGTGAAGTTTTTGTGTTTTATATTACATTAACAAAACCAACTTTTTTGCCCTAGATAAAAACACTGTAAAGCAAGTAACACAAATATACATCACCAGAGGTTTTGGCTACTTTTTGCATCCAAGGAATTTGCGCCTCTCTGTAAACATCCTACGACCTAGCACTCAACACTTATGGCTACTCTCTATGTATCTGAGAGCGGCTTTGTGGAATTGATCCGATCGAGCCATTACACTCTATAAGCATTTGTTTCGGTCCCAAGGAAGGATGCATTCGTTTCACATTTAGCAGGCAGTGCGCATCGTCAGCTTGTGGAGAATCACCGGGCGGCGGCACCAGGTGGCAACACGTTCCCGTCAACAGCGCGCGTTCCTTGCTCGCCATGACCAACCAGCGCACTAGGAGCGACGGGCAATGGTTGGCGGTAAGCAGTAGCGGTACATGCTATGCTAAATGTGTCTGTTATCTTGCGCAGGCTGTCACACCGTCACAGTATCTTGCGCTCGAGTTCGGATCCATAAGTAAGGGAACGCCACTGATCAGTGTTCCCTTCTGCGCCGTCGACGTGACAATGAAGCATCGCTGGGTCAGCTGGGTGTTTACACGGTTGTTGTAACCATGCAAACAGCGCTGCCAACATTGGCATGAACAAGTTACAGAGAACAGGCAACCATGGAGTGCAAACTTCCGCCACATGCTCAGATAGGCCCTTCTGATTGGTTGCACTAAGTGTCGTCATTGGGAGAGTGAAATGGGAATGAGAAGCTGTGCGAAAATCGAGTTGAGGGCAGCATTTTGTTTGCTTGTATTTTGAAATTTCTCCGCTGAAGAACACCCGTTCCTATGCATTGATTCTCGTAATTCTTTTTGAGTCAGCATCAGTGTGACATAAAGAACCCATCTGAAGTGTAACCGGCATCCGTTCAAGCGGTGTTTCGCAGCCCTTTTAAACATGGCTCCGCTTTAAAATCTGCCCTTTTATAGTGAATAGTTCACCCCTTATTCTCCAGGTGTCTTTCACAGTAGCCTCTGGTGGAATCGGAGCGCCTACTTATCGACTCGCACGTTTTTTTCAACTTATCTCGGACACAAAACTGAGAAAACTTCTGCATAAGACATTTTGAGGCTCAATCATCACCAACAAAGTGGAATCGACTTGTGCGTCTATATATGCATATATAACCTGCACAAGAAAATTTGAGGAACGGTTGATAAGGTGCGTGCGCACAAGCCTTTCGTTATTTCATCCGGATGAAATCACACTTCGCTCAGTACAGTTGACGGTTCATATCAGCCTATGCCTTGTGCGGGACAACGGCCTCTCCCGTATCGCTCCCATTCATATTCATGGCGAAATGTACAGGAAAGACAGGAAGCGCAAGTTTTGCGCGCAAAATACGCTGTAACTACAGCTTGACGCTGATAATAGCAGGCTGCTGAACTGCCAACAAAGACAGGTTCCATGCAACAAAATCTGCATGTTCCACTGCGCCCAAGGTATCGATCACAATATACAGGTAGCTCTTGTTGTAAGGTCACGTAAAAGTAGTCGAAACAGAACGTCAAGATGAATAAGCGGCACAACCGCACGCTACAGATCGCCATCACAGATCACCATGTTGACAAAGGAAAACAACGCCTCGCGACCGAACACAAGCGCATGCGTTCAATTCAACGCTACTGCAAAAGCTTCCAAAATATGGCGTCTATGAAAGCAAAAGAGTAATACACAAAGTGGTAAAGCTCGAATGCGCGACGCAACTTGAAAGGTAGCTGCACGCCGCGGCAAGTTCAACGCACGGAGCAGTGCGCAGAGATCGAAATGCAATTTGCATCCCCAAGAACGCGCACAGCACGAAAGAGGTTTGCTGCATCAGTGATCATTAACGGGGGTGTTTTAAACTAAGCATTACTTATGCCTCGGGCGCAAGAGATGACAAGGTACAGGACGATTTTGTTTACTGCGTCTCCAAGACGAGCAGTGTTTACTAACAAAACTCGTATAGAAACGGCGCGCTAACACCGCGCTCGAAGAAGCACAAATTATTGCGTTCTCGGCATTCTCCATACCTTCATGACTATGTTCCATCGCCTGTCGCTTGGAAGCACAGCTTCGGTCCATGTGCGAAACCTTTTGTATGTTTCGAGGTGCTTTGGACATTCTATCCGCCATTTCTCTAATCAAAGGAGGAAGGGAACGAGAGAGAGGGGGGGGGGGGGGTCAAAGGAGATTTCCGACGCCTGGTGTTGGTTCTTCTATTTAACACACAAAAGTACAAATAAGAACAAAGTGTAATAACTTAAATAATTACACGCAGTCAGATGTTTTTATTATAATACAAATTTTTGATGATTTTGTGAGTTTTGTAGCGTTTATTCTTTTGTTGGTTGTGACAGCGCCTTCTTTATAAAGTTTTATGAAGGAAGCGCTGGTTGTGAAGAAAAAAAAAACAATATGGCTGCTCCCAAAAAGTACGTTGCTTTTTCGTTAGCTGCAACTAGCAGAAACTCGAAGCTCTCGAACTCCTCGTTCACTTTACCTCAGCATATAAAGCTCATGGATACCTAAAATAAAGATTTCGTTTTTTTTTTTCTTTTCGAGACGCAGTGGTAGCGCAAAGCTTGACGCATGTTCAACTCGCGGTTCACGTCTCCGGTACTTGGGTGCCTCTCCGATCCGCTTCGTACGAGTTTCGTTTTACACTTTGGCGCTGCGCTTTTAATGCGTCTTTGCTTACAATGCGTGTCAAGTGGCTCAACGAGCAGAGCCCTGCTGAACTCTCCTTTCCTCTAGATTTGTGTAAACTAGTTGGTGTTTGAGAATGTTCGCTGTAATTCGAGTTTTTGTTGTAACTGAATATTTGCCGACATTTAAGTGCAGTGTGAAAATTTTATGTGCGTGATGAAGCAGTCACATATTAACACATATTTCTCCAGGTATGGGCTTATCTTGCCGAAAAAAAGCAACAAGCCTGCGCTTTCCTCAAGCAGCGTTTTCGGGGAAGACAGTGACGATGAGGTTAGTGATGCACCCAGTGTGGGTATGTGCCATCTTTTGTTAGGCTAACAACAACAACAACAACATATCTGTGTAGGGGTACTGAGTTATAGGGCAGCTGACTACGATTTCTTTGTTTTGTTTCCCAGTCATGTCCAGGAAAGAGGTGCTGTGCTAACTGTAATGTGGCTTTTAACTATATAGTAGAGGCTACACTGTGTTTTGCCTGCCAATTAGTTGCAAAGGTGCTGTATTTCCGATGACAATCCTGGTTGTTCAAGAGTTGAGAGTCTGTCGGCTTACAGTAAGTTGATTAAAGTGTTGCCTGTGTCAGGTATTGCACGTATGCCTCATCTGCTTTATTCCATTTGCAGCATGACAAAGCGACCATCGAGCGATCAATGCGGAAAGAGTCAATGCGCAACCTCAAGAAAATTCAGGTATTCAGCTAGTTTTGGGAATTTAAAGTGAAACTGGCTTTTGCGGTTAACTGCTGTTTTCTCTGCATTGTGACTATTCACTGTCTTGTTCTCGAACTATAATGTTTCTGAGAGCTTACAAGCACCTGTGGTTCTGACAAGTGCCCAACACATCAAATTGCACATTATGACTGAGCTTGAGTAGTCTTGGGCACAGTTGGATATGTGTTGGTATGCCTGCTGTAGTGAATATGGGATCTGGTGCCACTTGTAAATGTTATGAGCCTGCATACCGATACTGATGGCCTTGAGTGTTTGAACACCGTCATTTGGTGCACTCCAGAAATTTAAGTGTGCTGGTAAATTTGATGGCTCTGCTTTGTTGATGTGGCCGTTCCGTCATTTTTTAGCTCTTGCGGTTCTCAGAATTGCTGAGACAAAAGAGACTTATGCCAAGTAATGTTGGCATGATTTTGTATCTGGCCCCATTCAAAAAATAAAAACTGTATAGCTTTGATGCCAGTTTTATACCTTTTTGCACTACTTGTTCTTCAATCTACAGACACAGCTTGTGCTCCAGAAAGCGATGGCGGAAGACCCGTCAGTGTTTGAATACGATGAAGTTTATGATGAGTTGAAGAAAACGAAGGAAGATAAGAAACAAGAAGTTGGAAAGGACAGGAAGGTATGCATATTAAAGGCCATTTTTCAAGATTTTTTATCTTCTTTATTGCTTGGCTTGCTTGTTTCATGGTGTCCTCATGGGTGTTCCTAGTATCAAGCAGTGTTTTTGATGGAGAATGTCTTGTTTTACAGTACAGTACCTATGGAGGAACTGGGCAAGGGGGTGGTTGTGTACAAAGGTGCAGTAAATGTCTCATTCACGATAGACATCTATACTGTGTCGTGAAAGAAGAGATGATGGAACGGGTGAGAAGGCCACAGTGGTGAAGGGCTCTGGAATAATTTCAGCCAATGGGGGTTCTTTAATGTGCACTGATGTTGCACATTAAACTTAACATAACATAACACAGGCATTTTTGCATTTCACCTCCTCCTAAATTCGGTCGGGCCCAGCAGCTGAATTCCGTAGTCATTGAGCCTTCACAATCAAGTCTTCCCACATGAAAGGCAGCTTAAAACTGCATGACATAACTTTTCTCCTTTTCGTTCTTTTTTTTTTCTGAACCTCGCTAGTGTTTTTGACGGAGGAAGTGTTGCAATACTTTTGGAGGAGCCAGTGTGGCAGCCATGTGACCGTTTTTCTTCCTCTGGCTTCCCTGCATACAGCCGCGGTACATCGAGCAGCTGCTCAAGTCTGCTGAGAACCGCAAGCGTGAAAGTGACCGTCGGATGCAACGCAAAATCCAGAAGGAGCGCGAGACTGAAGGCGAGGCCTTCGGAGACAAAGAGGCTTACGTAACGTCGGCCTACAAGCGCAAGATGCTGGAGTTTCAAGAAGAAGAAGAGCGTGAAATGCGGCGGGACCAGATAGACCGTGAGTCTCTTTGTCTGCTGCCTAACCACTTAAAGTGTCGGGTGTGTAGGAGCGAACCTGCATAGCATGTCGAGGTACGAAGTTCAGGCAAGCAAAAGATCGTGTTTTGCTGCCAAGATCATATTTACTTATGTGAGAGCTACTCTTTTTTTTTTTTTCCGGAGCCTGGACAGGGTGCAGCTTTTAGATGAGGCAGGCGTGGGGCCGCGTGTTAAAACCAGGTGCTGCACCTTAACTGCTGCCTCTAACGTTGTTACAACTGAGGGCTCATTACGTAGAGATTTGTTCACTAATGTTCATCACTGTCACATGACGAGCAGATGTCATTTGTGTCCTTCCAAAAAATATTGCCTGGTGGTGTTCGATATTCTGGTCACTTTGAAGCTATTCACGATTGTGTCAACTGACACCAAGCACTACGCAGTAACATTCTGGCTCTCAGCAGCTAACTAACATTAGACATCGTTGGTGCATATCGCTACAGTGACACAAATAATTTTCAAGAGCTAATCCACGGTGTCAATGACATCTAACTAAACCCACAGTCCTAGCACGTGCCATCCTTTTTTCCATTCTTTTTCTTTTTTTTCCTGGAGTGGAAGTTCAAACCGGTTACGCACCGGACTGAAGGAGGAGCACAGTTGCAGGACCTCTTTTTAGAAGTTTAGCAGTGGCATTGAACATAATGCAGTTGAGCTTCTCTCCGTGGCGCCAAGTCTCACTAAGCTGTCTACTATATAGCACATGTTCTACACTGATGCAACAGCCTATATTTTCTCGCTCTCCTATATTTCAGCTTTACAAGTGGCATGTTAAAGTTCTCACTTGTGAATTTGTCTCGGCATTGAGAATAGTGGAAGGAGCTATGAGGTGCATAGGAGAAAAATGCTGCCCTACAATATTAAAATAAAGTTCTAACCATTTGTAATTACACTGTAATACCCCTGTCACACGGGCATCTCGAAGGCCCTCGAACCACTAGTCTATCAACTCAAAGGCCACTGAGTGCTGCTACACAGGCAGTTTCAGTGACCATCAAGTCAGTAGTCTATCAAGTCAGCGGAGCAGCGTGGAACTCTATATAGAGATTTCGAAGGCCTTTGAGCATTGCCCAAGGTGCTACCGTTGCTTCGAGTGGTGCCAGCATGCACTTTCGACATTGTTCACGGTACAAAAGCAT
The DNA here is from genome assembly GCF_052857255.1 of Amblyomma americanum. Taxonomy (NCBI): domain Eukaryota; kingdom Metazoa; phylum Arthropoda; class Arachnida; order Ixodida; family Ixodidae; genus Amblyomma; species Amblyomma americanum. The sequence goes on along the minus strand of NC_135498.1, from coordinate 33,054,244 downwards.
GAACAAACATTATTCTCTCAAAATTTAATGCAAGCAGCAAAATATTAGTCTGTACAATTATTTAAAAGTTGTATCGGTGTAGTTTAAAGTGCAATAATTTTATAATCTCCATCGCAGAAGACTGAAATGGCAGCGGATGTCCAGGGGTATCAGTGTTGCCAGAGCGTTACAAAACTGCAGCAGCAAATCGTACAAAAGGCAGTGTCTTTGAAGACAACGCAAATGGTTTTTAGTAATAATGAAAACCTCCTATGCCTCCAAAAAAGTGTATTTCAGCATTTAGTTTAGATCTGTAAATATATATTTGTTATTTGTGCAATACTGAAAGTAGCGATTGTGGTGCCAGACAAGCTTGGTGTGAGAGACGGGAACAATTTCAATGGCTATTGCGATTAGCCATATAGCAGCAACACAATTCCTTCGAGTTCAATAGCAATTGAGAATCTAGAAGTCTGTCGACTCGATGGCAATTAAAACTGGCCGTGCGACAGAGGTATTAGTGTAGCATTATCTACTTCAATGGCTGCTTAAAAATTGTAGAGGATATTAGACTTTTTATGTTTACAGTGGCAAGACATTTACCCTATTAGGAACTGACAACTGAGTGAGGAAATTATAATCTTCTTTTTTTCTTTTTGCAAATCTCGCAGAAATGATGGACGTCACACGACAGAAGGACCTGAGCGGGTTCTATCGCCATTTGCTAAAGCAAGAGGTTGGAGAGGAGAAGATTCCACTGAACACTGACAAGCCTATGGATGTGCCAGAGAACAAAGAGCCCCAGCCATCTTCCAGCAGCTTTAAGGAGCCTGCAAAATCTCACCATCGTTCACAGGAAAGTTGTACAGGATCATCACCAACCTCATCTGATCAGCACGACAGGGACAGCACAGACAGTGATCGCAGTGTGCCACAAAGTTCTGCCAAAAGCTCCGGTAGCAAAAATGCATCAAGACAAGACAGAAAAAATTACAGAATGAGAAAGGCTAGTGAGCCTTCTGAAGACGAAGCCACACCAGTTGCTAAACCTTCAACAACAAATGAGAATGTAGACAGGGACCTTGACGCAGACAGTGACTTTGAAGTGGACTCTGAAGACTCCTCCAGTGAAGAAGAAAGTTGTCAGGCCAGGGAAGAGAAGAGAAAAGTGTCTAAAGGGACTAAAGAGAAAGACAGCGGCAAACCGATTAAGGAGGAAGAGATGGAAGCAAGTGACACGGATGAAAAGCATCCGGCAGAGCAGCCTCCTGCAAAAGTCATCCAGAAAGACTGGAAGCTCCTTTTCCAGAAGAGGACAGTCGGGGAAAAGCTCGAAGCGGCAACAGCACGCTACTTCGAGCGCAAAGCAGAAATGGATGCCTACAGGTCAGCGCATGGCAGTGTCCAGTAGGAGAAATGGTGTGTCCGTCTTCCTCTTCCAGTTCATGCTCTGCCAGTGTGTGTCCAAATGTTTTCCTGCAGCAGTGCCGTGGTGAGAAGTGGCAGAACTTCTAAAGCAGCGTCATATGCATATGCACATCAGTGACAGTGCGCCATCTTAAATAAATGTACAGCTGGCCAAACAAAGTTTTCACAACGTGAAAGTGGTGAAGAGTCTAATCTTGTAGTGCAGAAACACTGCGAGTTATTGAGGGCTCCATTCCACCATTCCAGCTTTATTGGTCATGTGCAACACTCATCTCATTTTTAGGGTGTGTCTGGAGCTACAAGAAAACTTGGCTTTTCTTTGTAGCATTTTTTTTGTGCATGTGAACTCGGAAATTGAATACCACATTTACTTGCGTAATTTGCACACTTCTTTTTCTTTAAACCAAGTCTTCAAAAAAAGGGGGTGCACAAATTACGTGGAGATTTTGTGAACGTGTCCTAAAAAGTCCACAAAGGTCATAACATGCAATATATACCGTATATTGCTGCTTATAGCATGTCAGACCCCCAACTCGCACTCTTCGGTGGCCAAAAAAAGTTGACTCCAAATGTGCACATGTGCAACTCGAAGCAATAAACGCACGATGATACAATTGCAAAGCCAGCAGTCAGAGGCAAATGGAGAGAAGGTGATAAAACAGCGCCCTGTGGTGCGGCCCGGCTGACTAGCAGCAAACCGAACAGCAAATGTTTCAGTAGTTTCGGTTTCCGGCACACACCGGAGGTTACTCGAAGTTTGTTCTTGCAACTGTTCTTCCGGGAAACTGACCACCAGCACAAGCAATTCCAGTAAGCTGTGTGAAATTCATCCCCTTGGCACTCGCACCTTTCAGCGCTAATGCGGCCATGCCGGTTTTAATAATAATAATAATTGGTTTTTGAGGAAAAGAAATGGCGCAGTACCTGTCTCATATATCGTTGGAACCGCGCCAAGGGAAGGGATAAAAGAGGGACTGAGAGAAGAAAGGAAGAAAGAGGTGCCGAATAATTTCAACCACCTGGGGAGTGCATCGCACAGCACACGGGCACCTTAGCGTTTTTCGTCCATAAAAACGCAGCCGCCGCAGTCGGGTTCGAACCCGGGAACTCCGGATCAGTAGTCGAGCGCCACGTTGGTTTTCCCAAATCTGCCTTGTGTGCGCCCGCGTGCATGCTGGTGACCTGCCACAGTGGTGAGTGAAAAAGTACGAGGAAAAGTTTTTCTTTTTTAGAAACCCAAATTATAAATTGGAGATGCACAAATCATACAAGTAAATACAGTATTTGCAGTGCTCTGTGGGGGATGAAAGCATGCAAAAAAAAATGGTTTGTGCATCTGTTGGCTGCACCACTAATGACGATGCAAAAGTATTTCTTGAATATGCTACTGCACTACCCAATTAGCTCCATTATTGATCGCAGTAATAATGTCATTCTAATATAGAAACCATTATGGCGTGACCATACTAAAACCACTAGGGCAGAATAATGTCATATCATGACCGAACACTGATATGTCATAAGACTGCAATATAGTGTTTACCAGCATCTTCAGAATGCTAAGCACGTTTCATTTTAACTTTACTGAAATTCAAAACTTGGACATGCCTATGAAGCTTGGTACTAGAATGATTTGGTAAGTTAGAGGGCAATTAAAAACAAACACCACCGTTCCTTTAACTACTGAATGCTTTCAATCTGGATCAAGTTTACATTGCTGATCCAGCAGAAACAAGGAGGCGAAGGCTTTCGCATACTCCTTGCAAACAAGGTGCAAAAATGCAAGTAGCTAGTTGCACAATCTTATCAGTAGAATTGCCTTATGATAACTTCCACTTGCTGGAGAAGAAGAATGTTCATGTAGAAAAGGTGCTAACGAGTCATGACATATTTCAGCACAACTTCCTTGAGTACCGCATCACAGTTGAAGAGAGAAACGACGTCCAAAGCTGACGCAACACTGTTTATTTCATTTAGTATGTAAAAACGGTACACTCAGTCAGAAAAGTGCACATGCAGTACAATTGCTTGTACGCACAGATATGTTGGTGATTAAGCCACATTATTTTGTTTTTCTTTAAATTCTGCACAAAAACGGGCCACAGTAACATCAACATTTGTGAGGAAAATGGGCGTTTGAGCACTACTTTTGAAAGCCTTGGATGAAAGTTGAGCCACCAAGATACAGCCCTGAAATGAAGAATGCATGCAAAAAAGCAGCTCGTTTTACAAGAATGTCCGAGAAAGCTGCACTAAAATGCAGCGAAGGCTCTAGTAGATTTTAATAAAGCGATGAGCTGTTTCTTGTTTGTTTTGCAAGGAGTCCCTTCCTTTGTTTGTCTATGTATACAGCTACCTGTTGTCATTACTGTACCACAGAGTTAAGAAAAGTGATCTCTATGTTGGGAGTAACTACACAGCTTCAAGTTAGTATTCAGGACACACATTACATGACACAGCCCAAATCAACATCAAGATTTAATGCCATACACAGTGTTATAGTTGTAATTTATGGTCATTCTAATGAAAATGTCTCGAAACTAGTTATGCACTGTACAAGAAAATCTACTCAAGTAACAGATACAACTTTAATAATGAAAGTTTTTTGGAAGTTAGTTTCAGGTCCATGCAAAGTGCACTGTTCCAGTTAATTCTATGATATCTAATGCTCTGGTGATGAAGGAAATTGCAAACATTATGCAAAATTCCTTCACAAATGTGTGTAGTCATAAATTCAGCTATTGGTACAAATATGTTGAAATGCACATCAGCATGCAAGTCAATTCAAATGCTAGAAGCAGCATACATTTGTCATCATCTGCACTACAGCTAAGCAGTCTCCAAATAGAGATTCAGTCAAACATGTTTAAAGTGCACAAGCAGTACTCTGCGATAAAAAGGGATGGGTTGAAGGTACAATTTTCATGTCCACATCGCTTCTGCAGCGTTGCAAAAAATGCATGCAAGTATGGAACGAGAAAGTCTCCATTTTCAATGGCCTTACGCCAACCACAGTGACGGACATTACAAAAGTGCCTTAATAAGTTAATTTAGTTCAGCCGACTAGCTAGTGCACTGTATTAAAGTAGTGCACATGAGCCAATTATAATTTGAAAGTTGCGACCATGCCGCATAAATCTATATTGCTATTTTTTTATTTTCAAAAAAGCTGTGCCTGGTACTGTGGCTTGGTAGATTTGACTAATTTCAGGTGCAAAACCAAAGTTGAGCAAGCAGGGACCCTGGACACCATGCACAGGGGAGACCTATCACTAATGCAACTCTGTCGTTCTAGGCAGCAGTAGGCCCAGCCATTATGCCAATATAATCGTGGACAGATTTTAACAAGTTGCAATCCAGAGGCACGTCTTCCATGGATGGAGTTGTGCTCCCTGACAGCTCAAATTTTGTTTCACACCACAAATTAATGAAACTACAATACACAGTGGCACCACCTAAGTGACCTTGCAAGTGAAAAAAAAAACCGGTTATGAATTTTACTTGGTGGCACATTACTTCAGATAGAACTGCTCAAAAAGTTGGTTGCAAAATTTTTGGTTAATCAACCAATTTGTTCATAAGGCATTTTAATAACGTCCTTCCCATCGTTGCAGCAAATCCAATGAGCATCCTTATGCAGACCAAAAGTCGTATTTGCGAGCATATTCAGGAAGCTCATCTGAAATGCCCTGTATGTACACTTACACAACTACACTTTCAAAACTGGCAGCAATGATCAGACATCCCCTGTTATGCTCTGCTGTTCACAGCCTGTGTACTCTAGACAAGCATGACTGGGTCTCTCAATTTCAGGAGCAAATGAAGCTTTAATGGTAGAAAGTGTGCGCTTACACCCACAGACACCACAAGGTGAAACAACAAGCAGGCAAGAGGGCCACTTTGTCACAATCAAGATGAGAAAGACAAGTCTCTGGTCGTTCAATAAACGATTCCACCATTCCACACCAGGTAACAATTAAGCTAGGAACCGCTCGCATGCAAGAATTTTTGTTGA